>NC_090266.1:607356829-607649329 GCF_040414725.1 Anabrus simplex | reverse complement strand
GAAGGCCAGTACGCTGATCGTTCAGCCAACGAGTCGGACAATGAACAGAACACTATACCAGATGGGAATATACCTGGAACATCTCATCTGCAATTATATGAATGGAGAGAGTTTCTTGTAGCAAACTGTGACTGGTGACAAAAACCTGGTGCCACCATTTCAAACTGGCAACAGAAAGGATGAGTCAGAAATGGAAATATCCCTTGTCGCCATGGCCAAAGAAGGCAAGGTCATCTGCTTCAGATGGCAAGGTCACATTGACACTGTTCTTCGATATCTGTTGTAGTGGCTCATATACGCGCAATGTTACTGGCACCTGACGAAAACTTCCACAGGCCAACAAAACCAGACAGGAACTATCGTGACCTATGCTTATCCACAAAGATGATACATTCCCACATGCTGCAGTTTTAGATGGGGTCTTAGGGATCACCTGCTTTAAAGCATACACCTTGATCTCTTAGATTATCATGTCTTGTGTCTGTTCAAGCACCCCACAACCCAACAAGCAGTTTATGATGCTGAGAAATAATGGTTCAACCAGTACCCTTCTTTATGGAGGGTATAGAGAAACTTGTTCTTCAATGAGACGTGTATCTGAACACTGAAAGGGATAATATGTAGACTTTCTTGAACTGTCATCAGAATGGTGTCATGATATAGTACATGTTGTCCAATGAAGTGTTAGGTTCCTAGACACCAATCTATGTTTCAAATGAACAAATCCTAATGTAAGAATGTTTTATTGTCCTTCAAGCTAGTAACATTTTAAAGAGTCAAAAGCGAGTCAAAAGCATGCTAGAATTTTTCCCTGAATGTGCCAGTATATTTGCTGACACAGGTCTCTCGCATTTGAATACTCTCAAATGAAAACCAACTAGCCAGAATTTTAGCCTGCAGCCTTAACTAAGGGGGGCAAGCACTAATAAAGTATGCTATGCAGTTGGTCAACACAAAAGGAAAAGAGGAGAACCAGAAAAACATGCAGAAGATTCTATGATGATTCTACCAGGTGAGAAAATGTGACAGCATAAATGGAGAGGGCTGTCCACACAAAAACAAGGAAGTAAATATATGACAGCTTGTCCAAAAAAAGGTTTTCCTAGTTTGTGATATGTAGGAAACTTTACTGATGAGAGACAAAACGATGTGGGCAGAAAGGAGCATCAGCTGTCTACTTTTCTACATAGTCCCCAATGACACTAATACACAAGCTTCAAGGACTTCTGTTGATAAAAGTCTGTATTCTGGGTACAGATGAATGTCCCAAACGCTGATTCAGTGCAGTCACTGGTGGTGATTTGGTGCCCTTCTAGAGTTTTCAATGAGAAAAATAAGTGGAAGTAGCTGGACATCAAGTTAGGAGTGTAGGAGTTGTGGTCCAGGTGCCACAAACTAAAAGGGGCAATATGGTTGACCGTTGCTGTGACGAGGGGTGTGCAGAGGGATGACCCCTGCTGTAAGAAGGCCAGATCTCCTCCATCGAAGGGCATTTTTTACTCGTGTCAATGTCTAGCAGTAGTGTTTGGCAATGATGGATCACGTCTCACCTCATGCCCATATTCCTCTCGTGAAAGAATCCAACAGAAGAATCCCTTTGGCATTCCAAAACATAATCAAAAGCACCTTGCCTGCAGAGAGGGGTGGGGTTGTAATAAACTTCCTTTGTTCAGGAGTTACTGTATGCTTCCATGCTACAGAGGCAGCCTTGGACTTGAGTTTGAAATGGTAGACCCAGCTCTCGTCCCCAGTCGGAATTTGGAAAAGAAATGCCCCCTTCTCTCTGTCTCTAGCGCAACAGATGCTGCAGGCTTACTCTCATTCTTAGCAACTTGCAGCTTGGAGTGACCTGGCAAGGTACCAACAGTGATGTCACTTTACAGTACTGCAGGATGTCGTGGAGATTTCGCAAGCAGGTGCATGGCTAATACCGACATCAGTGGTGATGTGATCCGTCGTATATGCCTGTCTTGTTGAATCAGCTCATCAGCTCACCTGCCGTTGATGTTGTTCGGTACCTGGAGCTTACATCATCTAACACACTCATATACTCCTCTTGGAACTGTTGGCACCATCACCACACCCAGCTATCGTCCCCAGTCAGAATTTGGAAAAGAAACGTAGTGCTCTCATTCTTAGCAAACACCACCTCACACTTCCTCATTTGTCTATGATTGCAATACACATCTGTTCTCTATGCCTACCAGGCATACATTATTCTGTTTGCCTTTTTTTTTTTTTTTTTAAGTCATCACTGTGCCTGCACTAAGAAGGTCATACATCCCACAACAAATGAAGGAGGATGTCTGTGTAAACACAACTCACTGACAACCCACCAGTTCAACATGTTCTCCAGAAATAAAATGAGAAGCTTATCTTCTCACTATTCTATGTACATAAATAAATTACTAACGAAGGAAAACTTTAGTGATATTGAATTTAGGGCTATCAGAATGAGGTATACACATTTTGTATGTCATAAAACGATACAACAGTGAAAGGCAACAGAAAAGACTGTATAGTCCTGCTGAGTGATTTCAATATTACTAAAGTAAATGGTGCAGAAATATATGAGAAGGAAATGGGTAAGTTTGGAGATCTGGAAGGGTGAGGTATGATGAATTTTGCTACTGGCATTAGATCAGGCATTGTAATAATTTTTTTTTTTCTTCCTCCAAACACAAGGACACAAGGAAACGTCTGAGATCTTATGGAGAGCAGGTAAGATACTCACCTTCAGCCTTTTGGCAACAGCATTAGCTTCTTCCACTTTTCTTCTCCAAACATTCTCCTGTTTATTATGCAACTGCTCCATTCTCAGTATACGAGTTTGAAACTTACGTCCCTCATTCTCCAGTTTTATTACCTCCCTCTGTCTCTGGGCCTTGTATGTACGGAACTCACTGCTGGTTTGCTTCAACTGTTTAATCAGACGGACCTTGTCTTGTTTCATGTGCTGAAAAAAGAAAAGAAAGGTAAGGAAACTAAAATCAGAAGTAACGTACTGAGGAAAATACTGTAATAATCTATTCTGAATATAATATACACCTGTATATGCAAATGTCCCAAATTACAAATCAAATATTAAACTGACACTCCACCATAATGATTGCAGAGCACTTAGCCTTATATATTAATACAAAATGTACAAATACTGCTAAATATGAGATAAAAAATTATAAGCTACTATGTTAAACATTTTTCAGTACTATACTATCTCAACATTTCACCTGACCTTAATTTAATTTTCAATTTATGTTAACGGTATCTGTTACTGAATAATACAACAGAGAAAATCCAATGCATGTAGCTTCTAGATATAAAATAAATTTTACTCTTTCCATTTACACTATGCTATCAACTGTACTTTCAAAAATATATTGAAAACCGTGGAAGTAGTGAGTGGTATGTAGAACCATTAAATGTATTATTATTATTATTATTATTATTATTATTATTATTATTAATATAAAAAGATATTTTACAAGGGCCCCTCAATGTATTGTCACCATTTCAATGGTTTATCTATTGGTTTTCTGATTACAAATTCTCAAGCAGTATGATTAACCTAGTAATGTACCAACCAACGAGTTGCAAGTGGAATAGCTGATCTACACCTGATCTCTAAATTGTAGTTTCCAAGATTTTTATTTCTGTCCTAGATGTTAACATTGTTATACTGTATAGTCTAGGACAACATGTATCTTACCCCTATTCATTCATGTTAGTGCAAGTATTTATTTGTCTCACTAGTCTGAACAATGTTATCCACAGCTTACATTACACATCATTACAAATTAACTGAATGAATGAATGAATGAACTGGATTCATTCATGCATGCATGAAAACATATCTCTCCCACTCACAGATAACCAAAAAATGGGGAGAGAGCATTCATTAATGGACGAGTAAATGAATGATTGAATGTACTGAATGCTCGCCACCTACATCTACGGCATTCCAGCAGATAAGGTGAGAGCATTCCATGAATGCATGACTGAATGAATAATTAATGCTTAAAAACCAACCAACCAACCAACCAACCAACCAACCAACCAACCAACCAACCAACCAACCAACCAACCAGCCAGCCAGCCAGCCAGCCAGCCAGCCAGCCAAACCAACCAACCAACCAACCAACCAACCAACCAACCAACCAACCAACCAACCAACCAACCAACCAACCAACCAACCAACCAACCAACCAACCAACCAACCAACCAACCAACCAACCAAGATCTGCATTAAAAGCAGTCGCCCATGTGGCAGATTCCCCATCTGTCGTTTACCTAGACCTTTCTTAAATACATGCAAAGAATTCGGAAATATATTGAGCATCTCCCTTGGTAAATGATAACAATCCCTAACTCTTCTTCCTATAAATAAATATTTGCCTCCAATTTATCCTCTAGAAATTCAAATATTATCTCCTTATTGTGATCTTTCTTCCTCTTAAAAACATCACTCAAACTTATTCATCTACTAATGTTGTTCCACGCCCCCACTGACAAGCAGCTCGTCCCCTTTCTCCCAGGTCTTTCCACCCCAAACTTTGCAACATTTTTGTAACGCTACTCTTTTGTTGGAAATCACCCAGAACAAATCGAGCTGCTTTTCTTTGGATTTTTCTAGTTTTTGAATTAGGTAATCACAGTGAGGGCCCCATACACAGGAACCATACTCTAAGTTGGGGTCTTACCAGAGATTTATATGCCCTCTCCTTTACATCCTTACTACAACCCCTAAATTCTCTCATAACCATGTGCAGAGATCTGTACCCTTTATTTACAATACCGTTTCTGTGATTACTCCAATGAAGATCCTTCCTTATATTAACACCCAGGTAGTTACAGTGATCCCCATAAGGGACTTTCACCCCATCAATGCAGTGATTAAAACTGAGAGGACTTCTCCTGTTAGTGAAACTCACCAACTGACTTTTAACCCAATTTATCATCTTACCATTGCCTGCTATCCATCTAATAAAATTGTCGAGGTCTTTTTACAGTTGCTCACCATCTCGTAACTTATTTATTGCTCTATACAGTATAACATCATCCGCAAAAAGTGTCACCTCTGATTCCAGTTCTTTACTCGTGTCATTTATATACAGCAAAAAGCAAAGTCACCTCTGTACAGGCCATGAAGTCCCTTGGAGGAGTGGAAGGTAAAGGCTTCAACCATTGTTAACCTCGGCACGTGATAGGGTAGAGTGGTTAGCTCTATGCCCAGCTGCCTTTGCCCCCAGGAATTAACCTGGTACTCATTTTTGGTGTAGGCTGAGTGAAGCTCAGGGCCATATGCACTTCCAGAAGTGGAAATCTCGTTTCTTAAATTTTACGACTTCCTGATGGGAATTCGAACCCACGTCCTTCCGGGCGAACCGAGCACACCTTTACTGCCTCGGCCAGGCAGCCCCTCATTTATATACAGTATATAAGAAAATATAAAGGTCCAATAATACTGTGTAGAGGAATTCCCCAATTAATATTTACAGGATCAGATAATGCTTCACCTTCTCTGAGTTCTATTATCTAGAAATATAACTACCCATTCAGTCACACTTTTGTATAGTCCAACTGCATTCATTTTTGCCATTAGTCTCCCATGATCTACCCTGTCGAATGCCTCAGATAGGTCAATCGCAACACAGTCCACTTTACCTCAAGAATCTAGGACATCTGCTATATCTTGCTGGAATCCTACAAGTTGAACTTCAGTGGAATAACCTTTCCTAAACCCAAACTGCCTTTTATTGAACTAGTTATTAATTTTGCAAACATGTCTAATATTATCAGAAAGAATGCTTTCCCAAAGCTTACATGTAACACGTGTCAAACTGACTAGACTGTAATTTTCCTTTCCTATTCTCCTAAGAGCCTAGCCTTACAAATGCCTATAATCACCCACTTCTCACTTTCACTGACAATGGCACGAGGCATACTGCAAAACATAGATCAACACAATCTAAGAAGAAATTATAAAACCACAACTAAGCAACAGCAGCAACAGCGACTCACTGACAGACTATTGAAAGTTCACTGTTGTTTCCATTTGTTGGGTAGGCAAGAAGGAACATTATGAATAGGGCTGTGCAATAGCAAGTCAAAGAAGCGGGAAATTTTAACTATTTTAGGACCGTGGACAAATGATTGATTTTTGCTTAATTTGACCTTTCAAAAATTAGTTGTTCCAACCCAGCTGGGTCAACCAGAACTAGTTTTAGAACAAACCTGACTTCTAATGCTGAAATCATTCAGGTAGAGCTGCATTTTTACCAAAAATGAAAATTGTACCCCAATTGGTTGGCAAGTTATTTACTTTCTATATTAAGAAATTTGTTAATTTTATGCTCACACTAAAACAAAATAATCAATAACTTTTTATCTTTAAGACTTAGGGAGTTCTGGTTTTCACCAATACAATTCAGTTTTAACACAAATAATTTCATGATTTGGTATTATTGTAGAAAAATATAAGGGCAGATGACCATCTACATTTATAAGGTGTCCTTATACTTCTCTAAGCAACTATTAAGAGCATTTCATTAATTGTTTGGGAAAAATTTATCGTATTACAAATTAGGTCATTTTCTGATGAAAGTGCAAGAATAAATCAGAGTGGACTATCAGCAATATCGGAAAGACATTGGAGTGTAAAGGGTAAGTCAAAATTCGAACATAACTTTCTTACTAATACTGTTTATACACAAAAAATCCCTGCCTCAAATAATCTCTGCACCCTAATTTAAAGAAGGAAAATTTCCTCCTTTTTTGTTGTAAATACAAAAAAGAAGGCTATTTCAATGTGAAATCATACTCGTATGTCTACCAGTATTAGCTTCATCTTTCAAATGGAAGATGCAACAGATACATTTTTTAAATTTTATTTTAATTTTGTGTGGCTATTTCTAGCCGAGTGCAGCCCTTGTACGGCAGACCCTCCGATGAGGGTGGGCGGCATCTGCCATGTGTAGGTCACTGCATGTTAATGTGGTGGAGGATAGAGTTATGTGTGGTGTGTGAGTTGCAGGGATGTTGGGGACAGCACAAACACCCAGCCCCGGGCCATTGGAATTAACCAATGAAGGTTAAAATCCCCGACCCGGCCAGGAATTGAACCCGGGACCCTCTGAACCAAAGGCCAGTATGCTGACCATTCAGCCAATGAGTCGGACAACAGATAAATTTGTAACATGCACATGTAGAGAATAAGAACCAAGGAAAAGGAAAGAGATCATATGCATTTCATGATTTATTGGACATCAGGTTACAAACAACCATAAAAGGAAGATCTGTGTACTGAATCACATTTGTTTCACCCAGGATAACACTGTAAGAGACATTATGATACACATCACCAGGTACATTTTAATAAATAACCTATACAATCAGGCAACAAGGTGCATAAAAATCCAAGAATTAAAATCTTTATTTCAAAGTCAATGAAAGTTTAAAAAACTTATGATGATAATTATAAAACAGCTGAACATGGGTGAATCAAGTTATATAAAGAGAGACAGGAACATGAAAAGTAGCCCCAATAGGATGAACACAATGACAGGCATGCGCAGGAAGAGAGAACATACAGAAAACACAAAAGAACAAAGATCATCATCATCATCATCATCATCATCATCATCATCATCATCATCATCATCTTCATCTTCTTCTATGTGCTATACCCAGTCCCCTGGACAATGGGGATCTTCACAGCTATTGCTTTTCAGTCCTCTGCAACATGGTGCAGTTGTGCATTGCTGTGTATACTAGTCCAGTCTTAAATATTGCTAAGGCAAGATGTTTGTCTTCTTTCTCTTCCCATTTGCCTTTCAAAGTAAGTTGTAGAACCTTTCTTTTTTCACCACATAGTACATGCCCCAAGTGGGCTATCTTGATAGTCAACAGTAAGTAGTTCTCTTTTACTGTGTGCACATTGGAACATCTATTTGTTGTTTACATGCTGAACCCAGGAGACTTGAAACTGTCTACATTTCAATGGCTTCCAACTTTTTAAGTGTGTGATGTTTAAAGTCCATGTTCCAACACCACAGAGCAGGGTGGGCCACATATACAGTACCAGTCTTAAGTATTTTGACAAATGAATAAATTGTTCTGGTCTCATTTATTAACATAACGTTAGCACTTGTACAACACAAATAATTTGACCATTTCTACACCTAACCAAACCATCACATTCAGGCAAATGTAAATGTACAACATAAATAATTACATTATAATAATACATGGAGACAAAAAAAAATTCTGACATATAATTATGCAGAAAAACCATTCCAGAAGTTTATATGTACTACTATCATCTAGTAAGTCAGGTAGACATTTGCTTGTACAACTGCTGCACATGGAGTTGGCATTAAGTCCACCAATTTCTCAAGGTATGAGACAGGAATTTTGGACCATTCTTCATTCAAAGCTTCAAAATATGCCTCCTTGTTTGTGTATGTTTTGCGTTTAACGCGCCTTTTGAGTTCCTCCCATAGATGTTCAAATTCAGATTAAGTCAGGGCTTTGACTTCGCCAATCAATAACCCTGACTCTTTTCTTGTTGAGATAGGCTTTGACAAACTTGGAGGTATGTTTAGGATCATTGTCGTGCTGATACAACCACCCACGAGGCATGTTTTGTTTAGTATACGGTACCATATAGCATTCAATGATCCTGCCATATACAAATTGATTCAGGATACCTTCAATTTTTACCAGTGGACCAACTCCAGTTCTAGAAAAGCAGCCCCAAGCTATGATGACCGCCATGTTTTACTGTGGGTTTTTGGTACCGTACATCATTGCATGTGTTAACTGGACGTCTGGCAAAGAAATTTCCATCCGAGTTGAACATGCTGAATTTACTCCCATCGCTCCATGGTACTTTACTTTATTCTTTGTTCGTCCAGGCACCATATTTCTTAGCAAAGTCAAGTCGGACCTTCCTGTTCTTTGTTGAAATCAAGGGCTTCTTGCTTGGTCGTCGGCCCATTAAACCTTGATGTTTGAGGTAACACTTGATAACAGTCAAGCCAAGTTTGATCTTATAATTGCCTTCTAAATTATTCAGTACATCTACTGCCGACATACGAGGATCAGCAACACATTGCCTTTGAATTAATCTTTCAACAGCAGAGATAACAATTTTAGGGTGACCAGATCTAGGCTTATTTAAAAGTGTTCTGCGGTTGTTGTCAACTCTGTTCCAAACCAATTTGTCTAGAGAGGACAGTCTTTTGCAACTTGTGCTTGGGTCTTGCCTCTCTTCAAAGCTGCAATGACTGCTTGCCTAAGATCTAATGAATACTTTTTCCTTTTCCCCATTGTAATATCTGTTTGGGTGAAAGAACTGGAAATCAGATGTAAGTAAATCATTGTTATAAGTAAAATCTCATGTGAAAATACTTACGGTCTCCTCGTAAACAGTGGGTCCTAATTTACTGTTAGGTTCGAAACATAACACAGAACTCTCTACTCAGACACTATCAGGTAAAGCAGTGAACCAGTCTCCTGTTTATTTTGCACCATGGGTATCATTTAAGCTATGGTCAAAAATATGAATGTCAAAATACTTATAGCTGGTACTGTAGCATTTTATCATGTGCAATCACGAGTTTTAAAATTAGAGCATAACTGAGATTTCATCCTGTTAATTGTAATTATAGCTATTTCCACAATTTTTTTTTTTTTTTTTTTTGCAAGTTGCTTTACGTCGCACCGACACAGACAGGTCTTATAGCGACGATGGGATAGGAAAGGTTTAGGAGTGGGAAGGAAGTGATCGTGGCCTTAATTAAGGTATAGCCCCAGTATATGTCTGGTGTGAAAATTGGATACCACGGAAGACCCTCTTCAAGTCTGCCGACAGTGGGGTTCGAACCCACTATCTCCCGAATGATGCAAGCTCACAGCCACTATCTTTATTTCTATACCAGGATCTAGACTGTTGGTATTCCAGCAGCCAAGGTACTTAAACTTGCTCATTTGTTGGATTGAATGCTGTTTAAGTTTTAAAGTACCAGTGTTGTTCTTGCTGAAAATCATTAGTTTACTTTAGTCAAAGCAAAGTCATCTCCATACAAGCCAGAAAGGCCCTTGGAGGAGTGGAAGGTGAAGGCTTCCACTATCTGTAATTTTGGCTAAGTGGGATAGAGGGGATAGCTCTATGTCCAATTGCTTTTGCTCTCTGCAATTAATATGGTACTCATTTTTGCTGTAGGCTGAGTGAACCTCATGACCATATGCCACTCCAGAAATTAGAAACCTTGCTTCATAAATATTTTGACTTACTGAGAGGGAATCGAACCCACGTCCTTCCAAGTGAACTGAGCGCGCCCTCACCGCCTCAGCTAGGCAGCCCCTTTTTATTTCGTCAGCATTTATATTTTAAGAGCATTTCCTAACAGGTGTCAATGATGTGCCACCTGCTGTTGATGGAAGACCTGAGTATTGAAGGACCTACAATCTTTAAATCAGAAGTATCATGCAATGAAGACTTCTAAAATATAGGAAAGCTGCACCAGTTACTTCTTTTACAATTTTATGCACATTACAGGTATCATATTTCTGAGCATGGTTTCTTGGTATTAAAAACAAATTAGTTGTTTTCAGCTATCTGTATGCTTTAATTTGATGCATTTAAAGATATTAAATTCTGCTGTTGAATTTTTAAGGCAAGGAAATGAAAGCTGTTGTTAGTCAATTTTCAGGAAATTCTCCAGTGTCAAATATATCACTGGTAAGTTATACTATATTATCTACACTATCTTCATCAGTGAGTTTCAGGATATCAGCTGGAATTCCATCTCTTCAACGAGGGCCAAGATTTAGTATGTCATCCAATTTTGTTCCTTAACCTTACTGTTTTGTTGAAGTTGTTTCTTCCAAACAGTGCCAATAGTAGCCTTTATTTGCTTTCAGTTTTCTTCAACATGTAGCTGACTGTTGTAAACCATTTTCTGAAGTTCTGAATTCAATTCTAGGACAATTTTATCTTTAATTTCTTTGTCAGCTAGTTTCTGGACATCAGTTCGAGAAGAGACCTTATTTTTCTGTACAACCTTCAGTCTCAATCAGCATTAGCCACCAACGGATTGTGGTGTGATCCAATATCAGTGCCAAAATAACTTTTTGCTCTCTTTATGAAATTTCTGAATCTCTTATTGTCATATGTACGCCATCCTACTCATAACCTAACTCTTGTGAAACCTTAAATTATTGTTAATATATTTTAATTATCTTTTATTAAATGCTAAATACGACTATACCCTGTAAATATGTATTGTACATTTGTGTAACCTCAAATATGCATAGTGAATGTATCTGACTTCAAAATCTGTGTTATAGGAAACTGTAGAAAACTCTGTAATATTCGTATAATGGATATAATCCGGTATCATTCTGATACACATGGAGGTTTCTGGAAACTTACTGTAACAATTTATTATCCAGATACATGTAGAAACATTAGGAATGTTATAGACTTCTCCATATGTGTTTATAAACAGTAATAAAACATTAGAGTTTGATCTCCAATTGAGAGGGCGGTCGATCGATTGTCTGAATATGTTCGGATGTGTTCCATTTAGAGTGTTGCAAGAACATTTCCAGAAGTCGATATTTCTAGACTGTTTGTCGAACAGTATAAATATCAAGCCGACAGGCCGAGAAGTCAGTCAGTCAAGCAGTCAGTGTTGGGCTCTGTGGCAGAGCCAGTGTTAGTGTTGGACTTACGGTCAGTGTTGGACTACGCGGTGAAGTCGGACATAGAGTGAGTCAGTCAGTCAAACAGTGAGAGACAGTGCAGTAAGAAAATGTAGAGTGTGGGTTAGAGTAAGCATTACAGTGAGCTGAGGAGTTGGTTGATATCTGTACTTTTCAAAATCGACTCGAGTGAGAAGGTAGTCAGTCATGCCTTGTGATGGCAAAGTGAATAATCAGTGTGTGGACTGTTGATATCTGTACTTGACAGAATCAACAGTAAATTGCATCAGCGGCAATAAAGGGGTTTAATGCAAGGAAGTGAACGTATCTCATGTGATATTTATTTACACCAAAACAAAATCGCATTGAGAATGATATTATTCACATATTGTCGTAGTCAAGTAGACCAGCTCTCTTCTCATCTTTCACAGCTCCTCCACATCCACCTCTCCTCAGTCATCAAATGACCTTGTTTCTACTTCCCAGCTTCATCACTCGTTGAGGGGCCATCTTAACAGATCTTCAGTTTTGATACGGAAAGCACAGCATAAGAAGGAAATCAAATAAAAACCGGAAAAGGCAAGAGACATGAGAACGAAATGAAAACAGGTGGTCAAAGACCAGATACACATGAGGGAAACACAAAAGGAGATGATGATGATGACGCTTGTTAAAACGGGGCTAACATCTAGGTCATGCCCCTAATGGTACAAAATGAGACAAAATGTAATGACAATTTAAAAGTACAAAATCGTCCACTGACCATAAATCAAAACATGATGAAAAGAGGAATGAATGGATGAATACGAATTTAAAACAATCAGTGGATCCGACCCGCAATGCCCTACATTCCCAGAAAATATTGTACTATTGACCATGAGACTACTTCTAAAGCACAATCCTGAATCGATGATGCCTGTTGTCTAAAAGGGTCCAAAATCCAGGTCATTGGCCCCTCATACTGGTATTTATTGCTAGTAAAGTAGAACCATTGTATTTGTCATGTTGCAGTACTAATCAAAAGTAGTGTAGACTCGTGGTATTCTACACATTATGGTACTACTCACAGGTAATGTAATATGCACATGTAATGCAGACCTACAGTGTTTCACACATTGTGGCACCACTTACAGGCAATGCAAACCTATGATGTTCCTCACATAGGTGTACTAATTACAGGGACTCGTACTATCCCGCGGTGTTCCTCACATAGTGGGTACTAATCATAGGTAACGCAGACCCAAGCTATCGCGCATATAGTGGTACTAATCACAGGCAACGCCCAGACCCGTGGTGTTTCTCACACAATGGTGCTAATCACAGACAACGTAACCTCGTGGTGTTCCATATGTTGTGGTACTAATCACGGGTACTATAAACCCCATCCTGGTTCACACTCTGTTGCTACTAATTACAAACCTATTGTAAACCTAACATAGTGATACTACTCGCAAGTAAAGGCGACCATGGTGTTCCCGGCGTGATGGTACTAGTTACAAGTAGTCTCATAGTTCTAATTCGATCATCCCTTGGTCGCCCCTTTTAGTCGCCTCTTACGGCAGGCAGGGGGTATCGTGAGTGTATTCTTCGCCTGCGTCCCCCACCCACAGGGGGTCGTGTGTTTGGTCCGCGAGAGCTATTTTATTTCGCTCAAGTCCACCGGCAAGCCGGTTAGGACCCCCTTATCTACCACCATGAATGTGTCACGTGGGAGTATCACCTCTCTCCCTGCTATGCCAGCATAGTAGGTTCATGGCACGAAAGAAGAAAAGGACCGCGACTGGATAGTATAAGCATTAGAAAGATATAAACAAATGTCAAATCAAGTAATATAAAGAGAGAGAGGAATATGAAAAGGAACACAAATAGGATAAACGCAATGACATTGTGGGAAGAGGGGGGGGGGGGGGGGGGGGAAATCGCAAAAGGACAAGGGCAATCTCTATATCTTCATATACTATGGTCATCAAACAGACTGATTCTCTCTGCATCAAGCTGAAGATTTGCCAAGATGGCCCTTCAGTAAGTGCTGATACCCATCCTTATAATGAGGCTGGAAAGCAGAAACGAGCTTGTCATTTTCTAAAGAGAGGTAGATACAGAGCAGCTGTGATTGATGAGGAGCGAGCCCATCAATTTGAGGACAGCAGTATATAAAGATGTGGAGATCATTCTTGCCTTTTTGTGTTTTCTCTCTTTCTTTTTGAAAACCACAATTTGCTTTATGTTGCACTGACACAGACAGGTCTTGCGGCAAAGATGGGGTAGGAAAAGGCTGGGAGTGGGAAGGAAGCGGCCATGGCCTTAATTAAGGTAAAGGGCCGATGACCTCGATGTTAGGCCCCTTTAAACAACCAGCATCATCATCATCATTAAGGTAAAGCCTCAGCATTTGCCTGGTGTGAAAATGGCAAACCGCAGAAAACCATCTTCAGGGCTGCCGACAGTGACATTCGAATCCACTGTCTCCCAAATGAAAGCTGACAGCTACATGTCCCAAAGCACATAGCCACTTGCTCGGTTGTTTTCTTTCTATTGCTTCCTCTTCCTGCACTATTTTCTTTGTTAGTGGCTTTACGTCGCACCGACATAGATAGGTCTTATGGCAATGATGGGATAGGAAAGGCCTAGGAGTTGGAAGAAAGCGGCCGTGGCTTTAATTAAGGTACAGCCCCAGCATTTGCCTGGCATGAAAATGGGAAGTCACAGAAAACCATCTTCAGGGCTGCCGACAGTGCGATTCGAATCCACTATTTCCCGGATGCAAGCTCACAGCCACGCGCTCCTAACTGCATGGCCAACTCGCCCGGTCTTCCTGCACTAACTTGTCATTATGTAAATCCATTGTGTTCATCGCATTGTGTGTTCCTTTTAAAATTCCCTTCTCTCTTGAAATGTCTGGATTTGATACTTATTTGTTCTTTTCCAATATTTGAACCTGGGTGAATAGTACCTAAGCATTAATTAACCAGTGGATACTTTTTTTTTGCTATTTGCTTAACCCAGCAACGCTGTGCGGTACCGTATAGTACCAGTGCGTCTTACTTCTGATTTTCTCATACTGATCCTTACTCGCGCCATAAATCTGGCAACTTCGCTTTACATTGTCAAGGAGATACTCTCTACAATGCCTAAAATCAACAAAAGGTTTTATTTGAGTATTTGTTTGCGGCAACAACTGCTTGTAATTTGAGATCGTGTCGAGAGGAATAAAAATGACTACCTGTCTAAAGTAAGTTGCTTTACTTTGTTTATAAATATTGACAATACGATTTTGTATCATTTATTGTCTTGAAATATAAGTCCATGAATTGAAATAACAAGCAATTGGTCAGCATTCCTGTGTCAGCTGTTATGATACAAATTATTCCGTTGGTACCGTATAGTACCGCACGGCGCTTACCATGCCTCTCTGTTTACTTTCTCCTCCTTACTTCTAAGGGTAACAATTCATACTGTAGTTGCAAATAATGATTTATGTGTGTCATAAAACTCTATAATTGTATATTTTACTTTTAAAAATTAAACGGCATGACATACTGAACCACTGGAATCTAAGGTATTATCCGAGGAAGATGAAGGGGGTCTCGCAGATAACCTTACGGGAGGTCAATCACGGGTACCAGCAGAAATAGTGCTAAAGCAACAAATTCTGCACAGGAGTAGATAATCCATGTCCGATAATGATTCATGGCCCGGGAAGAGAGCGAAATCATCACCTCATCCACCAGGTACCTGGATGGCGTATGGCCCAATTTCACTCCAATTCCCTAGTGCGAAATTTTCCACTTTTCGATATATAATGCCGACCGAAATATGAGGGTTTTCTTTACGATGAAATTATGAATTTCTTGTGCTCTGAAGTCAACAACTACTAGTATATGCTTTTTACAAACGAAAAATAACCCTGAAGAAATGAAAATTTCATCGGCATTTTCCTTCTAAGTGGCTATGTGTAAGTACCACAATCAGAAAAGGGTAGGTGCAAAATATTTATTACGACATATATATTTGGGTGGTATTTTAAGGTAAATAAATGCAGTTGTTTACACTTCTTAGTGTATCTGACACCTTGAGATTCAATGGCGTACATCACTATATCGCTCCGACAAACCAAAGCAGGAGCTGTGCGGCGAACGAATGCGAATTCCGCGGCCGCACAGAATGCGTCACGTGTAGTGTGGGCGTTTGTGTAAACAGCATTTTGCCATTCTAAACTAGTGAAGAGTGGAAATAGGTGACTAAATAAGAAAAGCTGAAGTAATATTACTCGTATTTCCTAAAGATATGTCACGTCTGAACTAATGTTATATTTCGGAATTCCAAAGGGATATCACAAATAAACCTATAAACACCGTTTCTTCTTTTGTTTATTGCTCAGTAATTTGTAAGTGATATTCTGTAACAATATTAAGCATTCAATTCCATGGTATTCTAAAGAGGTAACAATTTTTATGTTCCAACCAAAAGCTATGTCAAGCGTCGTGCGGTACCGTATGGTACCAGGCCCTCATTTAAAAACCAACGATTCAATTTTTAGAAAAATGACTTTTAAATGTTCTCTGATATGTGAATGCTGGGAATATTAAAAAAAAATTAACGAAAATTGAAAACTCCGGCGTTCCCGGGTTAACGCCGCACCGACACAGATATGTCTTATGGCGACGATGGGATAGGAAAGGCCCAGGAAGTGGAAGGAAGCGGCCGTGGCCTTAATTAAGGTACAGCCCCGGCATTTGCTTGGTGTGAAAATGGGAAACCACGGAAAACCATCTTCAGGGCTGCCGACAGTGGGGCTCAAACCCACTATCTCCTGATTACTGGATACTGGCCGCACTTAAGCGACTGCAGGTATCGTGCTTGGTCCAGTGGATACTTGCACGATGCAACTGATGACCGAGTAGAATAGCAGAATGCAGCAGATGTAAAACTATACGATTAAAAGCATCTATATGGAGAAATAGTTGTTCTTGCTGTATTTTTGTTGTTTTATTTATAGGTAGATGTATGACTTTCTTGCATTAGTTTACTGTGTGTAGGATATTGCGAAGAGGAAACAACTTCTCATGTTATTTCACAAAACAGAACTTCTATTGCTTGAATTTCCCTTTAAAATTCTCTAAAAATTGTTCACAAAAAGGCTTCATTAGTGTGATTTGTGAATTATTTATTTGAAGGTTAGATATATAAATAGCAACAATATTAATAATAATTTATTATTCCTTTATAATAGTCTTGATTAATACTAGTATACAGTAATAAATAATAAATTACGTTACAATTACACCTTGTATTCATTCTTTACTTTGTAAAAGATAACACAGTACATGTTACATCGCAGCTCTCTTTCATTAGTCATCACTGGTCATTGACAATCAAATTGTACTTTGAAGAAAACCTCTCTGCATCAATAGTAATAATGTTATTTGCTTTACGTCCCACTAACTACTTTTACGGTCTTCGAAGACGCTGAGGTGCCGGAATTTAGTTCTGCTAGTTGCTTTACGTCGCACCGACACAGATAGGTCTTATGGCGGCGATGGGACAGGAAAGGGCTAGGAGTGGGAAGGAAGCGGCTGTGGCCTTAATTAAGGTGCCTGGTGTGAAAACGGGCAACCACGGAAAACCATTTTCAGGGCTGCCGACAGTGGGGTTCGAACCTACTATCTCCCGAATACTTGATACTGGCCGCACTTAAGCGACTGCAGCTATCGAGCTCGGCATTTAGTCCCACACGAGTTCTTTTACGTGCCAATAAATTTACCGACATGAGGCTGACGTCTGCATCAATAGATGAACAAGGAATCTACATGGGTTTTAATAGAACATTTACAAAGTTCACATGCATTAATTTCAATGCATGCAGTAACTTAATTATTTCAAATTTTTGACTGGGGTTTCCTTCACTTTGTTTGAGATTTATATCTTTAAGAGCAAGTTAACCAGCATTAATATCAGACTTAACACTAGTGTTTTTGGATCTCGAAAAAGCATTTGATAGTGTTCCAAGGAAGACTATATGGGAATGTTTAGGAAAGAAGAATGTACCCAAAGGGCTTATCCAGAAAGTTAAAATGCTTTACGAAGACTGCTGCAGTTGCGTACAGATAGGAAACGGTAATTCTGATTGGTTCCAAACCACTAAAGGAGTGCAACAAGGCAGTACCCTTTCACCATTACTTTTTATCACTGTCATGGATGAAGTCATGAAAGAAATTAAGCAGAAGAACAATATGGACATCAATGCATTTGCATTTGCAGATGATGTAGTAATTTGGGGAAATACAGAGAAGGAAGTCCAAGAGAGGCTGAACACCTGGAATGAACATTTGAAAGCACACGGATTAACAATAAATAAATTGAAAACTGTTACTATGTCTGTCAACAGGCAGAAGAAGAAAGGAAAAATAATGCTGGAAGGTACACAACTGGAAACAGTAGACCAATATAAATATCTTGGGTGCATCATTTCAAGTGATAACAGAATACAGCACGAGATTAACAACCGCATTCAAAAATCAGCTCAGTTTTACCATCAAGTTCGGAACCTCCTCTGGAACGAACAAGTTCCCTTAAGATCAAAGCAGATTCTATTCCAATCATACTTCACCCCCATAATAACATATGGCCTAGAAACCTGCACAACAACCCAACAAGTGGACAGCAAACTACAAGCTGCAGAAATGAAGTTCCTACGAACTATGGTACAGAAGACAAAAAGGGACAGGGTAAGAAATGAAAGAATAAGGGAGCAAGCTGGTGTGTACCCATCTCTGAATGAAAAGTGACAAGGGCCCGTTTGAAATGGTTTGGCCATGTCAAACGAATGGACAATGGAAGGACAGCAAAACAATGGCTACACACAGTCGTGGCCGGAAAACGACCGGTAGGAAGACCTAGGAAGAGGTGGCTGGACCAAGTGAAAGAGGACATAGGAACAAGTGGAATCAGCTGGGATGTCGTCTTGAGAGAAGAGTGGTACATGGACAGACAGAAGTGGAGAGTGCTTGTAAACCACACCCGGGCAACTGGAGTGGAAAACTGATGATGATGATGATGATGATATATATATATTGATGTAAGTTGCACCGACATGGATCGATCTTATGGTGACGATGGTATAGGAAAGGGCTAGGAGTGGGGAAGGAAGCGACTATGCCCCATATGGCTTAATCCAAACCTTATGCTCGAAATAGCTGATGAGGTTTTGGTTTTCAATTTGTTTCTTAGTTTGTTTTTAATAAAATTACAGTAACCTGACTGAACGCATGCTCAACTTCTGTAAAGTTAAGGCTGAAGGAGCAATGAGACCAATTCTAAATACGGATTATCAACTACAGCAATTTTATACTCAATAAATTCCAGTCACAATTCAGTCGTAGACCTATCTACTCACTTATGAAAAATTACATTTCTACATTGATTTTCAGTTTTGTCAATACTTCTTACAAATCCTAAAGCTAAGCCTGTGACGGGCTCGTTGATCTGTTTTCAAGATTCATTGGATGTGACATTTCTCTAAGAATTTTGAGGTTGTCACGCAGCAGATTTTGAATTTCCTAAACTGACTCCTTTGTAAAATTTACACCTCTCTCTTATATGTATATACTGTATATAGTTTTTTTTGTGCCATGTGACAAACTGGAATTTTCCATTTTCTCAACTGAATAACTAGGATATGATATGCAGACAAGGAAGACAAACATGCAAGAAAAGTTGAATCGGGATTTTAGCTGGTTATTTGTGAAATAGGGATGTTTAGTTACTTTAATTATCATTAACTCATTAACTGAGCATAATAATTTTCCATTTGTTGCATTTTTTTAAACTTCACATAATGTTATATCACTAAGAAAATGTTCAAATGTTGCCAGTGGTTCAGGATTATCCCCAAAGTTAGCATGTATCCCACTATTGCCGGTAAAATTAAATCTGTTGCTTGGAACTCCAATAGTAACCCAGGCACTCTGATCATCTTCCATTTCTTCACATTCGTGTCTATCTACGTGGAATTCATCACTCAATTCGGAAGACTAAATACCACTTTCGTCTCAACATTCATCGCAAAGCAAGAGCATTCGCTCAACATCACTGCTAAATTACTTTCTTTGTTTATGGAAAATGTGTGTACGGCCACATTAATTCTACACGGAATAGATATTCCATGGAAATAAAATGTAGTACTTAGTTGCAAACCAAGGCCAATAGATGTCAGAAGTTTATAGAAACTTCTGATGCTTATAAGCGGTTGACGCGACTTGCGAATAATTACCTTGACGCTTCTAAGTGGTTGACGCAGGGAAGGGGTTAATATTTCTCGAAGTGCAGCAGTTTTAAAATCCCCAATTACACTGAAAGCCTCAATACAAATGTCCAAAGTAAATATGCCTAAAAATGGCCAATTTAGGAAAAGAAAGTGGTCCAAACGCCACTAGCAGCTTTCTTGACAATTTATCGCTAACTTAATACTGATACTTGACAGGCCAGATGTAGTTACATAGTGGATAAATTGGCAAATTGACATTTTCCTGGTGTAAATATGGGAAACGACAGAAAACCTTCTTCAGAGCTGCCGACAGTGGGGTTCGAATCCACTATCTCACGAATGCAAGCAGACAGCTGTGACCGAAACCATGCAGTCACACTCTTGGTGTATAAATATTTTAAAGCAAGGCATTTTTTGTGCCTTTTCACTCATTCCAAAACATTTTTATAGCTTGTATGAATTACATTAGTTGGATGAAATTAATCTTTTAGAAGTCTAAATAACATGTTAGCATTGTTTGGGGACATGCGCTTTTTAATTTTGTTTATGCTAGGGCACCAACATTTTATAAAAGGGGTGTCACTTCATTTTGAACAAGTCTCTAAATCCTTCAGTAATCTTACTGACTAGCTCAAACATGTCCAGAAGCAATTACATACAGTACATCCAACCTTGAGTTCTGTTCTTTATGAAACCTGCAGATCGGCATGACCATTCTAATTCCAAAACAACATCTAAAATAAACAGACAGTTTTCAAAAACAAATGCTGCTTGGGATTGTACGTAAGTAGCAAAATTTGGTATCTTTCATTCCTGCCAAACAAGTTGCCACAGGAATAAATTTTTCTATAAATATCTCTAGAGTTTTGCACGTATTGAAACCTAAGTAAATTTTGCTTTAATTTGACCTTATCACTTTAATTCACAAAGATAATATCACTATTTTCTTAACCTGAGACATCACATATCAAAATCCCTCCCCTGCGAACCATGTGACCTTGCCGCGGTGGGGAGGCTTGCGTGTCCCTATGAAGCAGATAGCCGAGCCGCAGGTGCAACCATATCGGATGGGTATCTGTTGAGACCAGACTAACGAATGGTTCGTCGAAAGGGGGGTAGCAGTCTTTCGGAAGTTGCAAGGGTGACAGTCTGGATGATTGACTGATATGGCCTTGTAATAATACTCAGCATGGCTTAGCTGTGTTGATAATGCTACACGGCTGAAAGCAACAGGAAACTACAGCCGTAACTAACTCCCAAGGACATGCAGCTCTCTCTGTATGAATGATGTACTGATGATGGCTTCCTCCAGGGTAAAATATTCCGGAGGCAAATTAGTCCCCCATTCGGATCTCCGGGTGGGGACTACACAAGAGGGGGCGATCATCAGGAAGATGGATACTGACATTCTGCGAGTCGGAGCGTGGAATGTGAGAAGTTTGAATCGTTGTGATAGATTAGAGAATCTGAAAAGGGAGATGGATAAACTAAAGTTAGATGTAGTTGGTATAAGTGAAGTACGTTGGCAGGAAGAACAGGATTTTGGTCAGGCGTCTACCGAATTATCAACACGAAATCAAACAGGGGAAATGCAGGAGTTGGTTTAATAATGAATAAGAAAATAGGGCAGCGGATAAGCTACTACGACCAGCATAGTGAAAGAATTATTGTCGTCAAGATAGACACCAAACCAATGCCCACCACAATAGTGCAGGTCTATATGCCTACTAGCTCAGCGGATGACGAGGAAATCGAAAGAAAATGTGAAGAGATAGATTTAATACAATATGTAAAAGGTGATGAGAATCTAATTGTTATGGGAGACTGGAATGCAGTGGTAGGCCAAGGAAGAGAAGGTAATACAGTAGGAGAATTCAGATTGGGACAAAGAAACAAAAGAGGAAGTCGACTGGTTGAATTCTGCAGTGATCATAATTTAGTCCTTGCCAATACTTGGTTCAAACACCACAAACAACGGCTTTATACGTGGACAAGACCTGGAGACACTGGAAGGTATCAAATAGACTTCATTATGATTAGGCAGAGATTCAGAAACCAGGTGTTAGATTGCAAAACTTTCCCAGGAGCAGAAGTGGACTCTGACCACAACTTGCTGGTCATGAAATGCCATCTGAAGCTGAAGAAATTGAAGAAAGGAAAGAATGTAAAAAGATGAGATCTAGACAAGTTGAAAGAAAAGAGTGTGAGGGATTGTTTCAAGGAACATGTTGCAAAAGGACTAAATGAAAAGGCTGAAAGAAACACAGTAGAGGAAGAGTGGATAGTCATGAAAAATAAGACCGCAGAGCTACTGAAGAAATGGTAGGAAGGAAGAAAAGATCAACTAAGAATCAGTGGATAACTCAGCAGATACTAGACCTGATTGATGAACGACGAAAATACAAGAATGCTAGGAAGAGGGCAGAAAAGAATACAGGCGATTAAAGAATGAAGTGGATAGAAAGTGCAAGGTAGCTAAGGAAGACTGGCTGAAGGAGAAGTGCAAGGATGTCGAAGGTTGTATGGTCCTACGAAAGGTAGACGCTGCATACAGGAAAATCAAAGAAACCTTTGGAGAAAGCCTTAAACTTCAGACCTGGACTCCAATAACATTCGGTCATAGCAATGACCAAAAGTATAGAACCTTTTTAAGCATTTTTTAAATGCAATTTGAATTACACTTTCCAAAAAAACTTGCAGTAATTAATGAATCTTCAAAAAAGCCATGGATCACGAACGGTATACGGATTTCAAGTCAAAAATGTAAATTACTAAGTAGATTAGCACAGCAGAGTTGTGACCGGGTTTTTTGTAAGTATGTTAAAAACTACAAATCAGTCTATCGAAGAGTTCTTAGGGTGGCTAAGATAATGCACAATAACAAGAAAGTTAAAGAGTCGTGCAATAAATCATGAACCATATGGAAGGTAATCAAGGGAGAAACCAACAGACACGCAGTTGGAAATAAAGTTGCTGCCATAAAAAATGATAAGGGAATACAAATGAATGACCCTCGTCATCTGGCTAATTATATAAATGATTTCTTTCTATCCCTACCATACAAACTTGAAAATGCAAATAAAACAGATGTATTACCAGAACTCCCAACCTTTGTGCAAAACTCTATGCAGTTAACTCCAGTAACAGAACTGGAAGTTTTTAAAATCATACAATCTTTGAGGAACAAAACTTCCACAGGTGTAGATGAAGTTCCCACAAAAGTCATTAAAAAATGTGCTCCCTATCTGGTACAGCCTTTAACTTATCTCATCAATGAATCATTTTCTAGTGGTCAGTTTCCTAATCTCCTAAAAATAGCTAAAGTTATCCCAGTCTTTAAAAGTGGAAAATTACACGATTTACCGGTACATAACTACAGACCAATATCAATACTTACTGTTATTTCAAAAATATTTCAATGTGCTATGAAAGCCGGTGCTGAAAGGTGTGAAAACTATCGCACCATTAGTTTAGTATCTCATGCCTGCAAAATTTTAACACGTATTGTTTACAGAAGAATGGAAAACAAGTGGAAGCTGAGTTGGGAGAAGATCAATTTGGCTTCAGAAGAAATGCAGGAATTAGAAAGATGTTTTTGAAGACTTTCGCGTGGAGCGTGGCATTGTATGGAAGTGAAACATGGACGATAACTAGCTCAGAAAGAAAGAGAATAGAAGCTTTTGAAATGTGGTGTTACAGAAGAATGCTGAAGGTGAGATGGATAGATCGAATCACAAATGAAGAGATACTGAATCGAACTGGTGAGAGGAGATCGATTTGGCTAAATTTTACAAAAAAACAATATATGTATGAGTCTCCACCTTATCAATACAAATTTATTTTACATTAAGCAGGTAAATTTAGTCAAGACTAGTTTCGACCCCTAGGGGGTCATCCTCAGTTGACATGCATTAAAAATATATTGTTCACAAAAACATCACATGTAGTGGTAAAAGCTTAAATTAATTTGAACCGATCATTAATGTTGGTATGTCTGGTACATGATTGACTAGTGTGCATCATCCTTGAAGACACATATTACCTTACATGCTACTACCATCCAATTTTTAGGTTATACAATATGGAACACACATACATTTGTGCAACTCAACAGTGGCAAGTTCAACAATATACATTTAAAATTGGTTGATAAATTACAAAAATTGGCTATTGACTAGTCGCATGAAAGTGCAGAACACTGGCTTGAACACTTCTGACTGGGATATCAATGCAACACCTTACTGGCACACATCCTATATGCTAAATTCAGTTTGTAAAACCCATTACTCCTGATTGAGTCTTAGTATAAAGTTAAAATTTTAAATAAAAATATTTGCTTAGTATAGGCATTAAAATGCTGTTAAAATGGACATATAGCCAAAAACAGTGGTATATGTATGCCACACATGTCTAGTTAAAAACACATTACATTAATGTTATTTATATGTGGTACAACATGTACATTGATTTGGAATAAATGGGGTTGACGAATTTCTCACAACAGTCTTAGATATAGTGTTCCAACAAAATGGGTCCGTAAAAATATTTATATGTAAAAACAATTAGCATTTTAATAATCCGCTGCAGATCAGGTAATACTTAGTTATGTATCTGGAGATATTTTTAGGCAGCTACTAATGTTGGAGTTATTAGAAGTATTAATGGAGCATGTTTTCCATCCGTATGTCGCGATGTTTCTAGTTGGTGGCATTTGTCAGAATGTGTTGAAATTATGCGTCTTGATGCACGTTGATTTTGTCGTGGAAGCGTATATGTTGTAAAAACAAGGTACAGTATGTAAGGTGTTGGAACCGTGCGTTCTTTGTAGATCCCAACAGGCAGCTACAAAGAACGCACGGTTCCAACACCTTACATACTGTACCTTGTTTTTACAACATATACGCTTCCACGACAAAATCAACGTGCATCAAGACGCATAATTTCAACACATTCTGACAAATGCCACCAACTAGAAACATCGCGACATACGGATGGAAAACATGCTCCATTAATACTTCTAATAACTCCAACATTAGTAGCTGCCTAAAAATATCTCCAGATACATAACTAAGTATTACCTGATCTGCAGCGGATTATTAAAATGCTAATTGTTTTTACATATAAATATTTTTACGGACCCATTTTGTTGGAACACTATATCTAAGACTGTTGTGAGAAATTCGTCAACCCCATTTATTCCAAATCAATGTACATGTTGTACCACATATAAATAACATTAATGTAATGTGTTTTTAACTAGACATGTGTGGCATACATATACCACTGTTTTTGGCTATATGTCCATTTTAACAGCATTTTAATGCCTATACTAAGCAAATATTTTTATTTAAAATTTTAACTTTATACTAAGACTCAATCAGGAGTAATGGGTTTTACAAACTGAATTTAACATATAGGATGTGTGCCAGTAAGGTGTTGCATTGATATCCCAGTCAGAAGTGTTCAAGCCAGTGTTCTGCACTTTCATGCGACTAGTCAATAGCCAATTTGTGTAATTTATCAACCAATTTTAAATGTATATTGTTGAACTTGCCACTGTTGAGTTGCACAAATGTATGTGTGTTCCATATTGTATAACCTAAAAATTGGATGGTAGTAGCATGTAAGGTAATATATGTCTTCAAGGATGATGCACACTAGTCAATCATGTACCAGACATACCAACATTAATGATCGGTTCAAATTAATTTAAGCTTTTACCACTACATGTGATGTTTTTGTGAACAATATATTTTTAATGCATGTCAACTGAGGATGACCCCCTAGGGGTCGAAACTAGTCTTGACTAAATTTACCTGCTTAATGTAAAATAAATTTGTATTGATAAGGTGGAGACTCATACATATATTGTTTTTTTGTAAAGTAATATCTATCAATACGGAAATGAAACTTATAAACAACAGTTGGCTAAATTTGACGAGAAGAAGAGATAGAATGATAGGACACATCTTAAGACACCCAGGACTTCTTCAGTTGGTTTTTGAAGGAAGTGTAGGTGGTAAGAACGGTAGGGGTAGACCAAGGTATGAATATGACGAGCAGTTTAGAGCAGATGTATGATGCGGTAGTTACGTAGAAATGAAAAGGTTAGCACATGTTAGGGTGGCATGGAGAGCTGCATCAAACCAGTCTATGGACTGATGACTCAAACAACATATCAAAATCGCTTTAAATATTATTTTGTTATAGTAAAGCCTCCTCCCCCCACCCACTTTTGACAATTAATAACTGTTAAGTTCTTCAGTCTGTCGAAACTAATCTATGGTTAACACCAGAATGACCAGAGTGGTCATTTTGACCTTTAGCCAATTTCAAGGTAATTTTATGCTCTTATTTTCTTATGCACAAAGTTTTGCTTTTGTGACTTTTAATCTCTTAGGATTTTGCACATTCACACCAAACATTACACCAGTGGATGATAAGGGAACACCGATATTGTCTGTTATACCTAGGAAGGCCATATGCGGTCATTTTGACCGCTTCACTTCCTTGATACGGAGAGCTCTATTATGCTCACTGCCTGCTTACTGCGATATATTTACAAGTAGATCTACAGAAGCACATGTTGTAACTAAAGAGTATGCCTCTAGCAGTGGTCGCAAGTGAATGAGTTAGTGCCTCTCTATTGTGTAGTATAGTGCATAATAATGGCTTGGCAGCAAGAATTTACTCCTGTTCCAATTATTAGCAGAACTTGAAATGCTAGGAAAAGACTAATCAGATGACGAAGATACATTATCAGACGTAGACATAATGAGTGACGATGAAGATTTTATACCTCAACAATGTCATAATATGTCGGATAGAGACAGTGATTTGGCTAATGAAAATATGCACACAATGGACTTTGTATCTACAATAGATATAGTTACTCCTTCAACTAGCCGTGATCAATCTTGCAGCAGAGGACAATCCCTTAGCAGCGGCAACCTGTTCGAAGAGGAAGGGTACGAGGTGAGAGGGATCATCAATTCGTAAGGCCTCTTTCTTTTGCATCAGGAGATCAGTTATATGGTAAGGATGGAACAACTATTTGGACTGTTATCGATAAGGAAATAATCGAGCATGGAAGACAAGCAGGAGCATTCCTGAAAAGTGTCAGAAGCCTGGTTTGGAGCAAGGATGTCCCTCAGAGAAGCAAAAGGGTGATATACAGGATGTACTACAAACCTATTCTGACGTATGCACCTGAGACTTGGGTAATGAGGCAGAGAGCCGTGAATAGCATACAGGCAAGTGAAATGAAATTTCTGAGGAGGAGGATAGGAGTGACAAGACTGGATAAGATGAGAAATGAGAAGGTTCGAGATATAGTAAAAGAAGAGCCATACAGAATAGGATAGAGGCATCTAGACTTCGATGGTATGGACACATGAAGAGAATGACAGAGGAAAGGATACCGAGGAGGATGCACGAAATGGAGATAACAAGTAAACGACAAAGACGAAGACCAAGAGACAGGTAGATAAAAGGAGTGGAAGAGTGCGTACAGAGAGGAGGTGAGGACTGGGCAAGAGTGACTAGGGAGAAGTGGTGGGAAGACAAGAGGAGATGGAGAGGCTTATGTTCCAAGCAGACGCGGCCAACAGCTGGAAACTGCAGATGATGATGATCGAGAGTAATGGGAACCTTTCTCGAAGGATGGCTGAACAGAATGTACTAAAAGAGGCGGCCGAGCCTACTTCACACGCTAAGCATAACGTAGAGACTAATAGCAAGGTTAGTGCCTGATGTTTATTCATTGACACATCCATGTTGATGGATATAAAGATGTGCACAAAGACTGAAGCTTGCAGACAGACAATGGGTAACAATTGGACCATTTCTTTGGGGAAAAAAAAGAAGCTTTTATTGCTTTGTTATATGCCCGCAGAGCCTATAAACTTACTAGTCTTGCTGTAGATCATAAGTGGTCATCTTTGCAGGATTCCCCTGTCTTCACTAACATTATGGTAAGAAACAGATTCAAAGAAATACTAAGGTATTTGCACTTTGATCTCTGTAAAACTAGATCAACTTGTCTGCAGACAAGTAAATTTGCTTTGGTGTCTGGTATTTGGGAAAGATTTATTGAGAATTGTTATGTGAGTGCTATAAACCAGGAGCAAATGTCACTGCTGATGAACAACTTTTCCCCAGCAAAGCTCGGTGTAGATTCACACAGTACATGGCCAACAAGCCAGACACATTTGGCATAAAATTCTGGCTACTGGTATGGTAGATGTTGATTCCAAGTATGTATGCAATAGGTTTCCTTATCTTGGAAAAGATGAAATGTGATGTGCCAATGAGTCACTGCCTGAAAATGTTGTCTTGAAGCTCATGGACTTATTCCTCAAGAAAGGATGTAACCTGACCACTGATAACTTCCTTACATTGGTAAAGTTTGCTAAGAGACAGAAAGAGAAGCAAACGAGTATTGTTGGAACAATCAATCAAGTGAGGAAGGAAATCCCGGAGTCAATAAGAGCATCACACATGAATATGTACAAGACTGTCATACTTCAGAAGGTAGATCACACTACTCTCACAGTATATCAAGGAAATGTGAACAAGAATATGCTTCTGCTAAGGATTCTACACCTGAGCATTCAAATCGGTGAAGAAAACAAGGAGCTCCCTAGTACTACTGAATTTTAAAACAGTACTAAGTATAGCGTGGATATAGTTGATCAAATGGCACATAAATACACCACTAGAGCTGGATACTGAAGGTGACCTGTACATGTATTTTACAACGTACTTGATCTAGCAGCAATAAATTCATGGATAGTGTACAAGAAACTTACGGGACAGAGAATCTCTTGACATGATTATATTCTTCAAGTAATACAAGAACTAATATTTGATTTTGTGAAGACAAGATCCCAGCTGACTGAACTCCCTACACTTCAGCCTGAGCCTCGGGTCCATTGTGTCAGTCATAAGTGATGACAATGTCAAGGGAACTCAAACTGTAAACAGAACAAAACCTCTGACCCACGTTGTTCTTGCAACAAAGTAGTGTGCAGAAAATGTTTGCGTAAGGTAATCACTTGCATAAATTGCTAATCAAGTGCTTGAATAGGTCTGTAAACAAACAGAGACCATCATTTTTAACCACCACATAAGTTTTCGCAAAGACATTCAATAGCAAGTACGCCAAAATATTTCATTGTTACCTATAAGAAATGAAGAAAAATGAACAATTATTTAATATTTAACAATGGGTTGATGTTTATACAATATATTCCAGTGGTTAACTAAGTTGTTTTAAAATAAATTATAGAACACTCACACGTTTCCCAGAACCCAGACGCTAGATATATATCAGTAAGTGGCAGCAGTCAAAATGACCACATGTTGACTTTATAGGTATGAGGAAAATTTGGCTGTTCTAGTGTCAAATAAAGATTTTAAGATATTCTCTAAATTTTTAAGGCATTTTTAAATTATTGTTATTCAGTGTGTTGAAATTAATTTATGGTTAAATGCAATTTTTAAGGCATTTTCTAAATTTTATTAAATCATAAATTAGTTTCAACAGAATAAAGAAGCTAACAGTTATAGATCAAAATATTATTTGTTGAGTTTCTTGTTAATGTGAAAAAATCATGCCTCTAATTATGGGGCTAAGTATGTTATATATTGGTCTACCATCTCATGCAATCAGTAACTGTAAGTGGTGTCTGATTGATAACCCATATGGCTATGGTGATGACCCCTCTGCTAATTTAAGGCTTCACACAATGCTAAATATGAAACTATAGGCCAAAGGGATATTTACCTGTATTTCAGAGTTAAGCTTTGAAAGCTTATCTTCCAATTTTCCCTTCATTTTAAGAACGTTTTCTTGGACTGGTAGTTTGTTCTTCAATTTTGAAATCTCACAATCCAATTCAGACAATCTTGCAGCACTTGGTAGATCATTTCTATAACAATATACAAATTCATAACATTAGATACTGTATATAGAATAGAAACAACACCACTGCATGAATCCTAATGAAAAACTGAAGCAGGTTCATAAAACTTGTTTAATTTTCATATCATCCACAATAAAATAACTTTCCCTTATCAATCTCAGTTCCTCCAGATCTATTTCTTCTCAGTCCCAGTCAAGTTTGTTTCTTCTTTTTCCTAGTAGGATGGGAATCTATGTACACTCACTGAGGGAGTCTTTCTTGAGAACTCATTCACTTGATCTGGGACGTGTAGCATAAGGAGAAAGGAAGAGATACAAGAAAAAAAGTTAACAGGGTGTAAAACAAGAAATACAGGATAAGCATATACATATATATAAAAATAAATACAGGATTTTTCTCTGTAACAGTCCTATGCTCCATGTCTTTAAAACCTATAGTAATCCTACTCTTTTCTTGTATTTAGTCAATTCAGCTCTCTCATTATCTCACACTTCTCACATCAACCGAAGTTGAATTCTTAGGAATGGCTCCCTCAATGAGTTTGGATGTCTACCCTTCTGATGAAGCCGAGAAATGGAAACAAGCTTTGTTGGGGCTAAGAAGAAATAGGCCAGCAAAAATTGGGATTCAAGAGAGGAGAGTTTATCTATGAAGACAATGGAATGAAGATAAGGAGTTTGTCGTGGTACTTTGACATATTTATGTTTCCCTTGTGCGTCCTTCCTATTGCTCCCTCTAATTATACTATCCTGTCACTGTACTTATCCGCTTATTCTTTTACATGCTCATATCTTCCTTCCTAACTTCCTATCATTAATGATTTATATTCACACACTTGTTTGTTGCATTTCCATGAGTGATCAGACTCCTAGCCAATACCTCAAAGCATAACTTGTCATTTGCAGTTTGTTTTTTACAAGTTTCTTCACGTCGAACCGACTCAGATAGGTCGTATGGCGACGATGGGATAGGAAAGGGCTAGGAGTGGGAAGGAACCGGTTGTGGCCTTAATTAAGGTGCAGCCCCAACTGCATTTGGCTGGTGTGAAAATGGGAAACCACGGAAAACCATCTTCAGAGCTGCCAATGTGGGGTTCGAACCCGCTATCTCCCAAATACTTGCCACTCTTAAGTGACTGCAGCTATCGAGCTCGGCGTCATTATTTTAGTGTACCAAGTGAGCACAGTGATGGTTCTGATGTTTTAGTTAAACATTCCAGTAATTCAACTTATAACACAAAACTGCAACAACAAGAAATGCTAAATGATTTAAATTAACACAGGAGGGAAGCAGCAACCATGCTCATAGACTTCTGTTTTTCCTTCTTCTTTTTACATTGTCCAAGCCCGTAACTTCTACAGGCTCAAACATAAGAAATAATTTAAGATCCTTGCCTGCAATTTTGACAGGCTTGATTACAGCTACCTGTTCGTGCTACTATGCACTATAATTTTCTGTCACTAGACGGCACCTGAGAGCACTTTTCGCAATATTTTTCATGAATCAAGGCTGTGGTGCAGAGGAGTGAAAGAATGTATTATCCATGATTCTAGAAAGATTACGTGATAAACAATATCAAACTAGTTAATGCAGAAGATGACAAAGATGACTCTGATAGTGAAATAGATGAATAGGGAGATACTACTGGTGTGTTTGAAGGTTACGTACCATAAATAATTTTGAAAACTAACCAAACCAAACCCCATGGCACTTAACGCCCTTGAAAGGGCCTTGGCCTGCCCAGCGACCGCTGCTCAGCTCAAAGGCCTGCAGATTACGAGGGGACATGTGGTCAGCACGACGTATCCTCTCAGCCGTTATTCTGGGCTTTCGAGTCCGGGGCCGCCATCTCACCGTCAGATAGCTCCTCAATTCTAATCACGTAGGCTGAATGGACCTTGAACCAGCCCTCAGATCTAGAGAAAAATCCCTGACCTGGCCGGGAATAGAACCTGGGGCCTCCGGGCGAGAGGCAGGCACGCTACCCCTACACCACGGGGCCGGCTCAATTTTGAATACTGGTAGGCCTAAAATGTAAGGTTTTGAATACAACTTTTCACAAGTTTAGGCCTAGGCTTTATAATAAGAGTGATAATGAGGGACACCATTTACCAAAAAAAAGGATGATAGCTTTTGAATTAGTGGAAAAGATAAATTAGTGATTACGTAGCTTGTATCACTTTCATAACCTGTATTTAACATTAACAGAAATAGCTTGAAATTACTTTTTACTCTGATAGGTTATATAGTGATAAAAAATAATGCAACACTTATACACTATTCAGAATATTTATGCAGTTAACTGAATGTAAAAAACAGCAGCATTCAAACAGTGTATCACAAGTTAGCAACGGTTGAAAATCACTAAAATAGCCTGGATTCTGGGGACAAGAACAAAATATAGAATTTCCTACCCTGAAAAGACAATAGAGTTGAGCCCTGGTAATGTGAACTAACTGGAGTTGTGACCCGTTCGGATATCCGGAAAAATGACGTGTGTGTTACTCTATATACAATATACAGTTACAGCATTAGCAGCCACACGGCAACATAGTATAGTGATAGTATAGACAGATGAGCTAGAGTAGTATGAGTGAAGTGTCACCGTTGCCACATTCAGATGCTACCAATGTCCTTGAATTGGCTTTATACCACATAGAACAGCACGCTGCTGTAACACGTGTTCACATACAGTAATTAATCTTCAAGTTTTTCAGTCTGTTAAAACTTGAGCAAGATTAAGAAAACACCGGTAAATACATGGAGGAAAAATAAAAAACAACCATATATCAATAATAGAATCTGTTATAAAATGCCTGGAAAGGAAAACAATAACATACTCTAATACATTCTGTTACTAATAAAATGTTTCCTTTTCCACTTATTGATTAGTGTTTTCTTAATCACCCATTAGGCTTGACAGATTGAAAAACTTCAATGTTTTAATTAGAGTTTGAATGTTCAAGACCTAAAAGCCACCCAAATAAAGTGGCAAATATGCTCTTAAATATAGCTTAAAATGGCCAAAGACATGCAATTCCAATGAATGATTTTTGCCACTAGCTTTTTTATATTAAAGATACAATTCATTATATAATCTTATTGTACTACTTCAATTAATTTCCTTACTAGTTCTTAACTTAATTCTGCTAGTCTCTATCATAAATTAATTATCAATCATTAAACTATGGTCAGTACTGAAGATATTTTAAATCAATACCGCAGTCTTACACAATGGTGACAGAGACCACATCGTTGCTCTTGTAAATGAATGAAAATTGTATTAGTTATTGAAATTAAGAATGTGCTGACACTCGCTGTGGGCACAACATATTTAATTGCAGTAAAATACAGGAGGAAAAAATATACCTCTTATTCCTCATTCATCTCAGGACTTTAAGCCTTGCAGTGTCGCTATGTTCCTGGACATTAAGATGTTTTATAGCACTTACTTTGCACACTTTGCAGAAGAGGTTTTTTATCCCTTCCATATAGAAGCATTCTACCCCCCCCCCCCCCCCCCCCCGGCACTCCTTATGCCAGCTCTGTCAGTGTTAAGGTAACTATGAAGACTTGAAACTTGTCTCGGTTGAAATTTTTGAGAAAGGTAATTTAGGCATTACATGTAGTGGTCACGAGCTATAAGTGCTAAGATAAATAAGAAGATACGCCCTCGTGTTATTTCCTTGTCTCTTAACAAGGGTGACATTCCAGTGGACACAAATAAATACACTGCAAGTCTTACTTTAAAGGAAGTTATCCTAAAACTCTCAATGTAAACTCAGGTGAGGTATGATGAGGTTCAATAAATGACAACTATTCAGCTTTGAGGTCTAAGCTTCAATTTTCATCAGAATGCCACAAGTACATTTACATAAACAATACTGGACATCAAGTTAAGAGTACACCACATTTTTAATAATAAAGTTATTTGCTTTACGTCCCACTAACTACCTTTACGGTTTTCAGAGATGCCGAGGTGCCAGAATTTAGTCCCATATGCGTTCGTTAACGTGCCAGTAAAACTACCAACATGAGGGTGATGTATTTGAGCACCTTCAAATACCACTGGATTGAGCCAGATCGAATCTGCCAAGTTGGGGTCAGAAGGCCAGTGCCTCAACCATCTGAGCCACTCAGCCCAGCCAGCACATTTTTTGTGCAAAGTATAATCAAAGTAGGACTAAAACAAAAAAGGTGAAATATGTGGGGATTCCAGGGATTTTTCAATGATACAGACCACACTATGTGATCTATAGTGAACTCGGATAGAGAAAATGTAATCTGTCTCCAGACAAATGTGTGTAGAAAATTTCCAGGATGAGGAAATTACAAGTACATGGATATGATTAGTGAAAAGTTCCACACAATAGACAGTAGGAAGGTTAAGGATATAGAAAAAGTATGGGTGGTATACAGGGAAGCTGTAACAGAAACAGCAAGGGAATGCCTAGAAACAAATGTAAAAAGAAGGCAAAATACAATTGGCTCCAAGCAAGGACTGATACAGACAGGTAATTGTACATAAATGAAAGAAACAGACCTAAACAAATAATTGTTGAATGCAAGAAGAAATCATAGGAATAACTTCATAACCTGGAAAGGATAGGTCAAGCAGCAGGGAAACCTCTGGACAGTAATAAAAGATCTTAGAAGGGGCGGGAGGAAGGAAATGAACAGTGTTTTTGGTCAATCAAGTGAACTCATATTAGAGCCCAGTAATCATTGGACAGGTGAAAGGAATATTTTCAATGCAAAAGGAAATATTTCTAATAACACCACAAATAACTGAGCTCATGCAAAGTGGGACAAGTGCTAGAATGCAAGAGGGAATTAACCCACACACACAGAGAACTGAGGAATTTTGAGTTTTGTTCTTGATGAATTGTATGGTGGTGTTAACGGGCACATTAGCATAAATGTTAGTAATATCAAATGAATGAAGAGTGTGGTGTCCGGATAAATTAAGGTTTTGCAACAAATTTTGCAACAAAGTTAAACATTCCATTTCTTAAATTCACACGAGTCAGAAATAAATAAAACGATCAACTTCCTTAATCTCAAAATCACCAGAAATAACTAATCCGAAAAGACATTACAACCAGGTGCACATAAAAAAGCCGCTTTCTATAGCATGATTTGTAGAACTATGAAAATCCCACTTTCATATGTAGACTACAAGAAAGAAATCAACTACGGTATATACATACTACTGCAATCAATAATGGCTTACCACATTAACAAAATTATTAATAAAATAAAGAATAAGTCACTAACCACCTTGAAAAAAGATTCAAAAGAGAAAGAAGAAAATGTTACTTTCACCTAGAACAATATGTACCAAATTACAAACATTTTTAAGCAACATAATTTCAATATTGCCTCCAAAATCAACAAACAGAAACACACTAAAACATTCTACAACACCTATATTTTCAATAATAATAATAATAATTTACTTCAAAGTACGAGAAAACGGGCGCAAATTTGCAGTATATTAAGAGGTAGTAATGGTGGCTCTTTAATTAGTTGTTGTTTATTCCGTTATTCAGTGCTGTTAGTATCCACAAAGTTTCCGAATACTTTGCTTCTGCGGTTCAAAGGTATGCCTTCTAAAGGTAAACAAGTCGCGACGTACACGGTCTGAAAGGGATATGTACGTACATGCATCACAAGAAAATGGCTGAACAGAATTTAATGGAAATCAGTATGTAGCAGGGTAGCAGGTAGGGACCCACTTCGGAGGCAGCCCTACCCAGGGAGTGGCGCCCCTGCCTATGCGAGTCCCAGAGCACACTGACCCGGTGTGTAACACCTGATATGGGTCCCAGCTCAGGGTTACGAGTGAAGACCTCAACGGCATCTACAGCGGAGAAGGTGGACTTCGGTACGGCGGAGATGGCGGAAGGGGCATACCCTTAGCGTCTGTTGTCCAGAGGAGCGGCTATGAAAGGCGTCTGTCTCCATGTTAGGGGTGGTCTAATTTTGAACCTGGCAGTAGGTATAAAATGCCTTTGGGTGTGGCGAGCCCATCGTAACAATAGCCTATATGGACAAAGCAGATATGGTGCCTCGGAAAAGGTTAGGGCATCCCCTGCTAAAAGCGACGTGCAGCTCTTCAGGTGCTGGGGGAACTGTGAAAAATGGGCAACCAGCACCAAACTACATCAAAATTGCAACGGTTAATGTACTGACACTGACGGGAAAGACAGAAGAACTGGTTGACTTCATGATAGAAAAAGATATAGCCATACTTGGACTGTGCGAGACCAAGAAGAGGGGTACAGGGGAGATCCCTCTGAGAGAAGGATACAGGCTGTATTACAGCGGAGGACCTGAAGCAAAAAATGGAGTGGCCATCATACTTAGAAGAGAAATCCAAGAATATCTGGAATATGCAAAGTACGTCAGTGATAGGATGATGATGATCAGACTCCAGTTTGAAAATGGCGTGAAAGATCTATTTCAGTTGTATGCCCCACAAACTGGTTGCATAGATGAACATCTAGAGGACTTCTTAGAGGAAGTGGAGAGAGAGATAGAAGATAAGGAAGTACTATTGATGGGAGATCTAGATGCACAAGTTGGAATGGAAAGACAAGGAAAGGAAGATGTTGTAGGGCCCTTTGGATATGGAAATGTAAATCCAGCAGGCGAGTTGTTGGTGGATTTTTGCATGAGGAATCAAATGATTGTTGGAAACACCTGGTTTAGGAAGAAGAACAGTCAGAAGATTACAAGGTATGGCTGGGGAGACAGACGAACAAAGACCATGATTGATTATATAATCATAGAGAAAGAACACCGGAAGAACCTTGTAGATGTAACAGCCATGCCTGAAGAAGCCTTTGGTGGAGATCATAGAGTTGTGATAGGAAAATTGAAAGTTGGAAAGATTGAAAAACCCCAATTAAGAAGAGAGAAAAGAATTAAAGTATGGAAGTTGAAGGAGAAAAGCATACAAACCGAGCTCGATAGCTGCAGTCGCTTAAGTGCGGCCAGTATCCAGTATTCGGGAGATCGTGGGTTCGAACCCCACTGTCGGCAGCTCTGAAGATGGTTTTCCGTGGTTTCCTATTTTCACACCAGGCAAATGCTGGGGCTGTACCTTAATTAAGGCCACGGCCGCTTCCTTCCCACTCCTAGCCCCTTCCTGCCCCATCGTCGCCATAAGACCTATCTGTGTCGGTGCGACGTAAAGAAAAAAAAAAAAAAAAAAAAAGCATACAAGAAGAATTTCAAAGGGAAATAATACCCTTGGTACCCAGGACAGAGGTGGGGAATGTTGAAGAGGAATGGAAAAGGTTTAAGGAAGCACTGGTTGGATGTGCAGAAAAGGTGTGTGGTAGAACATCAGGAAATGTGAAAGACAAAGAAACACACTGGTGGAATGATAGGGTAAAGATTAAAGTAAAGGAAAAGAAAATGGCATGGAAAGCATGGAAAACATCTAAGACTGAAGAAAGTAGAAAATATGTGGAGGCAAAGAATTTGGCCAAGAAAGTAGTGGAGGAAGAAAAGAGGAAAAGCTGGGCCTTATTTACACAGACATTGAGAGATGATACGCAGGGCAGCAAGAAATTACTGTATGGTATCTTAAGAAACAAAAAGAGAGATCAAGTAAACACCAGATTTGTGAAGGATGAAGGTGGCATAATTTTAACAAAGCCAGAAGAAATAAGAAATAGATGGAGAGAATATTTTCAGAAGCTGCTGAACATAAGAACGGATGACAGTCATTCAATGGACGACCAGGAAAGGCAATTAGTTGACGAAGAAATGGATAAAGAAATTACAATGAATGAAATTGAAATGGCAGTAAGAAAGATGAAGAATGGAAAAACTGCTGGAATAGATGAAATTTCAGTGGAGATGATAAAGGCAGCTGGAGCTGTAGGCCTGCAGTGGACATATCGGGTTCTCAGGAATGTTTGGGAGAATAAGGAGGTCCCTGAGGATTGGCAAATAATCATCCCAATTTTCAAGAAAGGTGATAAGAAAGTTTTGAAGAACTACAGGGGAATTACTCTAATATCCCATGTTGCTAAGACAATGGACAGGATACTGGAAAGTAGAATAAGGTTGAGGGTTGAGAAGCAGATACAGGAAAATCAGTTTGGTTTCAGAAGTGGAAGGTCAACAATAGAACCCATTTTCATTATGCGACAACTAATGGAAAAGCATTGGGAGTACGGGAATGATATGGTGATGACATTCATTGATTTTGAAAAGGCATATGACAGTGTCCCTAGGACGAAAGTTTGGGACAGTCTGGTGCAAAAAGGAATTGGACAGGGATTAATAAAAATGATCATGGCATTGTATAAGGAATGTTTTAGTTGCGTGCAAACACAAGTTCGCAGGACAAGTTGGTTCAAAATAACTAGTGGGCTGAGGCAGGGAAGTGTTCTATCACCAATCCTGTTTACAATAGTCATGGATGACATCATGAGAACAGCAAAAGCAGCATATGGAGGAAGAGAAATGAACATGATGTTATTTGCAGATGATATTGTGATTTGGGGAGAAGACGACAGGAAGGTTCAAGAACAGTTGAATGTGGTGAATGGGAAGATTGAAGAATGTGGATTGAAAATAAGTGTAGAAAAGAGTAAAACTCTTGTTATGACTAGAGGGGAGAAAGAAGGGAAAGGTCAGATTAGACTTGCAGACAAGCACCTGGAAGTAGTGGAAACGTTTAAATACCTGGGGAGTGAATTAACGGAGAATGCTCGACTGGATGCTGAGATTAGTAAAAGGATTCAAGCTGGAAGTTGTTTCTATCATAGTGTAAGAAATATGTTATGGGACAAAGATGTGCCAATGGAAGCAAAGGATACTATGTACGAGATGTATTACGTACCCATAACAACTTACGGAGCAGAAACTTGGACAATGACAAAGAAGGATGAGAGTCGAATACAGGAGGCCGAAATGAAATTCTTGAGGAGTATGATACAGAAGAGTAGAAGAGACAAAATAAGGAATGAGAAAATCCGGGAAGAAATTGGAGTGGAAAAAATGAATGATAGAATAGAGAAGAGCCGACTAAGATGGTTTGGGCACATAAAGCGAATGAGCGACGAAAGAATGCCAAAAAAGGTGATGGAAATGCAAATCCAAGGAAGGAGAGGCCGTGGACGACCACGATTGAGATGGAAGGATACCATCCAACGCAGCATTATAGAAAGAAACCTGGACTGGGACACAGTGTTGGAGGAGGAGTGGTGGAAAGACCGAAGAAAGTGGAGAGGAACCATATTTGCCCCTACCCGGCTACAGCTGGATAAAGGGAAATGATGATGAATAATAATAATAATAATAATAATAATAATAATAATAATAATAATAATAATAATAATAATAATAAATATACGCATTCCAGTGTTTACAATATGAAAGTGCGCCGAATATGATACCACTTACATAGGAAAAAACCAGTAGGAACTTTGCTGTACACTACAAGGAACACGTAAATGCTGATAAACACATAAGATTTTCAGCAATGAAAGCACACAAGAATGACAGCAATCACAAATTCTCTACCATTAATCAAGACATGAAAATCATTCAAACAGCCAAGAGAGAAAAATACCTGAATATTCTTGAAAATCTATATATACACCTTGACCAAAGGCACCATCTTATGTATAGCCTTAATGAAATTACAAAGACAAACAATGTACTATTTAAAGGATTGATGAATATCAAGCAATCATCTACAGATGAAAACATTATTTTCAACACGCGTCAAACAAGCTACTTTCTCGCCTTCCAACACTCCGACTTTCCCTTCACCTCCACTTCCCCTCATGGGTAAGAGATATTTTTTCTATTGGCTTTACGTCGCACCGACACAGATAGGTCTTATGGCAATGATGGGACAGGAAAGGGCTAGGACTGAAAAGGAAGCGGCCGTGGCCTTAATTAAGGCCTGGTGTGAAAATGGGAAACTACGGAAAACCATCTTCAGGACTGCCGACAGTGGGGTTCGAACCCACCTATCTCCCGAATACTGGATACTGAATGGAAATTCTAAGTTCCCATGGAGGGAATTAGATATTTTTCCACCAATAGAGCATATCAAAAATCAAATCAAAAATTAGATGTATGGCTTTTCAGGTGTTTGCTCTATTAACCAGCGTTTCGTCTTAGGTCTGACACTATACTCTTCAGAGTGGGATGTGTCAGACCCTACCCACTGACGCTGGGGTGTATGCAGGTGAACTAACTAATCAGAAGCCTATTTAAGAGGCACAGTCTGATAACTGCATACGGGAGATAAAACTCCACAATGGAATTAATGCCCGCCTAGCAATTCCGAATGGAAATTCTAAGTTCCCATGGAGGGAATTAGATATTTTTCCACCAATAGAGCATATCAAAAATCGAATCAAAAATTAGAGCCATACATCTCATTTTTTATTTGATACTGGATACTGGCCGCACTTAAGCGACTGAAGCTATCGAGCTCGGTAGGGTAAGAGATCAAGGCAGGCAATAACTCTCACTTGCTCAGACGACCACTTCACCTAACAACATTAACACCGGGGGCTGGAAGACATGACGTAAGTCTTTGTCTTCAATTATACACCGTATTTTATCATGACATTAGTTACCGCAGCAATTTGTACTATCATCTTCCGCATTCTCTCTCTTTCTTTTTAGATTGTGGCAACTACTTTACAAAAGGTTTTACAATTTCAACTAGTATAACAAAAACAGGTTCCATATCGACAATCAAAATAATGTACATTGTCATACACAAGAGTGACAGCATTTCAACCAACTGTACTACTTCCAGCACCTTTTGACCGGCATCCACCATGACACATTGCAAATAAACAGTGGCATCTTCATATCAATATTATTTCACTAAAGACCATATTAGAATATTTTAAGTCAACGAACATTTTGTGCAATTTAACGTAAGAAACTTCATCTTGATTTACCCGTATTGAACTGGGATTACAAATACTTATAAAATCTTACAGGTTCCACCTTTTTCAATACAAAAACAATGTTGTCAGATGTTTTACAACATATCTTTAATTGCAGTACTAGTTTCGGTGCTAATTACGGCACCATCATCAGCTGCGTGACAGTAAAGAGAAACTTGGCAATACACAAGTCCCTAATCAACTGCATACAAGAACAGACTATATAACAAAAAAGAATGCATTGCTTACTTACTTTGAAGCTGCAGTTGAACTTGGTTTATCAGCCAGCAATTTTACGAGATTCTCTCTCTCTTTCTGCAAGGCAACTAGCTGTCCTTTCAGACTGTTGTTCTGGGAGTCTTCCTTCAGTACTGAGATATTTTCTGTGTTTACCTGAAGCTGAGCAACTAATTCTTCCTTCAGGGCTAAAGCTTTATTAAGTTCCTAGAAGGAAATAGAATGTCTTCACAGTACCTCTACATAATGAATTTGCTTTATTGAGATCACAAATACAAATTTCTCTTTACAAAGGAAAAAATTAAAAGTATCCTAATAATTCAATACAAATCATAATTCCGTCATTAGATGGAGCAATAAAATTCACCATACACCTGTTACTTCTCTAACACAGCTTCTCAATTTTGTCGCTGCTCTCCTGACCATTTAAAATTAGGCAAATACACTTGGCGAACATTGAAAACAATCTTTGAGGACGGGACAGCTAAAATGAGAAGAAACTGAGAATGCTGCTATTCTAAAACTTTAAATTGATCGGCGTTTTTTCCATCACTTATGACATACATTTCGCCTGGCACATTGTCTCCTCTCAAACTTGGTTTCTCAAGCTGTTTTGCTCCCCTCCTAACCATTCGTGGAGATGGTGTTTCTACATAGGCAGACTGTCGGCCTGAATTTTCAACAGTGATTTTGTCTGGTTTTGAATTGTTTATCAAACTAAAATTTTTAGACTAAGAGGTCTGCAACTTCACCATTAGCACTTATTATTTCATTTCTGTCTGTATGATTTCTTTTCTTTTCTTCTTAATTTTAGCACACTTTTTGGATTTAATTATGTTTTACATTAACCCTTTTTTCACTGAATTTGTATCAGCTAGTTATTTATTGCTCCATCTAGTGATGTAAATATTGTATATTGTTATTGTTTTTATTTCCGTCCTGTCTCTTTTCTTTTTTCTTTTGTTCCTTCATTATGTTCTTAGCACATTTTTAGCTTGTATTATGTAGATTACTTTGACCCCCCTTATTTCACTGAAGATGGCTCAAACGAGTCGAAACATATGAATTTTATTGCTCCATGTAGTGATGGAATTATGATTTGTATTGAATTAGGAGGATACTTTTAATTTTTCCTTTGTAAAGTGAAAACCGTAAATACGGAATGATTCTAATATCTTGTAATACAAATTTCTCATGAAAACAAAGAGTTATGATAGAAAAAAATAGAGTAAATGTGGGAGGCATAAGCAAATAAGCTATTAATAAAATTATGCACTTATTTATTTACTTAAAGTGAATGTGCAGTTTCGGTAATGTAGCTATCAGGTTGATGATGATGATGATGACGATGCTTGTTTAAAGGGGCTTGACATCTAGGTCATCAGCCACTAATAGTACGAGATGAAACGAAATGTAATGATAATTGAAATTTTAAAATTTATCCAGTGACAATAATTTTAAAAATTATCATGAAAAATTTATATAAATTTAAAGTAATCAGTGGATCTTATTCGCAAAGCCTTATTTCCTTATAAAATTGATTTAAAATATCATAAAATGAAATAAGGCATTGTCTTTGAAGTGAAATCATATATTTAATGCAAATTAAAAGTAAAAAAAAAAAAAAAAAAACACATTAAAATACTCAAAGACTAAAACCGTGTCAATAGAATAACAACGTAGTTAACAATAAAATACAACTTCAAACAAACAGAAAATTCACTTTCAAAGACGATGAAACAGGCCACTATCCCTCATAAAACGGATGACGAGGTCTGCCGCTCCTTCTGCTGATGATGGTGCTTGTTGTTTAAAGGGGCCTAACATCGAGGTCATCGGCCCCTAATGGTATGAAATGAGACGAAATGAAATGGCAAAATAAAAGTCCAAAAAACATCCACTGATCACAATTCAAAACGTGAGGACGAAGAATGAATGGATGGATATGAATTTAAAATGATCAGTGGAACCAATTCACAGTGCCTCACATGCACAGAAGCAGACATAGAACAATAGTATTACTGACCAAGGAACTGCTTCTATAGCACAATACTGAATCGATTATACTTGTAGTCGAAAGAGGTCCAAAATTCAAGTCAGCGGCCCCTCACAATGGTACTTATCGCTAGAAAAGTAGAACCATGGTAGTTGTCATGTTGCAGTACTAATCAAGAGTAGCGTAGACTCGCAGTATTCCACACATTATATTACCACTCACAGGTAATGAAATTCGCACATTTATTACAGAACCTTCAGTGTTTCGCACACTGCGGCACCATTTACAGGCAACGCAAACCTATGGTGTTCATCACATAAGTGTACTAACCACAGGGACTCATACTATCCCGTGGTGTTCCTCATATAGTGGGTACTAATCATAGGCAAGCCAGAACCATGGGTTCCGTCATCCCATGGTGTCGCTCATAGAGTGCTACTAATCACAGGTACTGTAAAAGCCATCGCGCTCTCATTTGCTATTAATCACAAACCTATTTGGTACTGAACATAGTGGCACTACACACAAGTAAAAGAAACCCGTGGTGTTCCCCACATGGTGGTACTAATCACTAGGGAGCGGAATTTTATGTGCTAAAAATGTGAAAAATATTTACTTTTTATGTGCTGAAAAACTTTAGAAATATGACGAAAAATTGAAATTATTTTCCTTTAAATATCACATAACTACTCGCGCTCAAGAAATAAATATGATGTTTTGTATTAGAATATGGTGTTACCAAACGTGCTCCTTAAGGCAAAATGGTGTCTGTGTATGGAAACGTGCTGTATGGTATATTAATTTTTTATATGCCAGAGTAGATATTATGAATGGTTATTTTTTTGAAGGTAATGTTTTGTTTAAATATGGCAAAAGCAACATATCATCTTTGAAAAAATAGTACCAGTTCGTACTCACCCATCACATGCTGGAATATTAGTTGCTAGTAGTCGTCTCAGAATTGCAGTGAACAACAAAGGTCATCTCCAAATTGTCCATCACAAATGCATGCCGATTATCTCTAAAGAACGCCTCATACTGCGAAAACGATCGCTCCACATCACAGGAAGTCAGGCGAGCATAGTCAAAGAGAGGAATGTCACCAACAATAACGCCATCAATTTCGCCAACATGAACACCCTCTAATACATTAGAAATTTGGCACATTGTTTGAAATCCTCTGTTTTTCCTGAACAAATTTTGATATTTGACCTTTAACAGTCCCTGTACCTGCGAAGCCGGGAGTGAATCTAATTTATTTTCAACACCACGCACTTTCTTCACTGTTTCGGACAACAGGTTAGTGGATTTTTTCAAGTATCGTCATAAAAGGAAAGAAAAATTCCACCCAATCAATACATTTATTTTCTTGTAAAGTATTACAATCTAAGACCGGTTTCGACCCTTCATAGGTCATCCTCAGCTATATCAGAATCACTTTTGCATTTCTATCTTATACCTCTGAAAGACCTTCATGATATATTGTTTCATAATTTTCAGTGAAAACTTATCTTAAAAACATACAAATTTCTAAGCGTTGTGTTAAAATTAAAAATTAAAATTACAAAACTTTGTCTATTATATACATGCCCTTGGGCTGACAGAATGCATCCTTGGGTTGATTAAGCATCTATCTTAGGTACTGTTGCTTATTCTGTTGAATCGAATCCCTTTTATACTTGTGTACAGTCGTGAATATACTATCAGTAAAATTTGATAAATAATTATAATTATGATAATTATAATAAAATATCATATTACATCTTTATACCATATTGCTGGAGTGATATTATTTTAGGCAGAATATAAATGCGTGTTGACCTCTATAAAATATTTTTACATAAACAAACTAATATATTTTAAAGTCTAATCATTGTACTTTAAAGTCTAAAATACTTATTGCTTTGGATCTTGCGTTGTTATGTGGTAAAATATTGTAACAATTTGTCTTATATAACATCAGATATTGATAATATTTAAATATGCCGTGTATGGTTGGCTTTTAAGTCTAATGATTAAATGTCAGTTCCTTCTTGCATAAAATTACAAGTTTCATATTATGTTGATTATGTATTGTATAAAACATAAATGTCTATTAAATAGAATGCTTATCATTTACTACAGAAGTTTTTTAAAAACACTTGAATGTCTAGTAATATAGTCAGTGTATTAGTGACACTGAAACGTGTTGGTCTTGATTATTGCGTTATATTTCCATAATTTGCCTTTTTTTAAAATATATATGTCGAATGTTGGTCTTTATAGGTTCCATTTGTAAATAACAGCACTTTCCTATAATTGTGAAATGGATCAATATGAGCTTGATACGTGTTAAATTATGGAATATATGTGTGATTCAGTTCTGGCCTAACTTCTGGGGTTTTCTCCCATCAAATGCCGTAAGAATGTGGTGGTTCCTTTCCCTTTTTTTTTTTTTTTTGAGGCTGGTAAAGTTGCTGGATGTTTGAAATGAGAGTTTCTTGGCCTTGCAAGAAGGAACTGACATTTAATCATTAGACTTAAAAGCCAACCATACACGGCATATTTAAATATTATCAATATCTGATGTTATATAAGACAAATTGTTACAATATTTTACCACATAACAACGCAAGATCCAAAGCAATAAGTATTTTAGACTTTAAAGTACAATGATTAGACTTTAAAATATATTAGTTTGTTTATGTAAAAATATTTGATAGAGGTCAACACGCAATTATATTCTGCCTAAAATAATATCACTCCAGCAATATGGTATAAAGATGTAATATGATATTTCATTATAATTATAATTATCATAATTATAATTATTTATCAAATTTTACTGATAGTCTATTCACGATTGTACATAAGTATAAAAGGGATTCGATTTAACAGAATAAGCAACAATACCTAAGATAGATGCTTAATCAACCCAAGGATGCATTCTGTCAGCCCAAGGGCATGTATATAATAGACAAAGTTTTGTAATTTTAATTTTTAATTTTAACACAACGCTTAGAAATTTGTAAGTTTTTAAGATAAGTTTTCACTGAAAATTATGAAACAATATATCATGAAGGTCTTTCAGAGGTATAAGATAGAAATGCAAAAGTGATTCTGATATAGCTGAGGATGACCTATGAAGGGTCGAAACCGGTCCTAGATTGTAATACTTTACAAGAAAATAAATGTATTGATTGGGTGGAATTTTTCTTTCCTTTTATGACGATTGGTAAATGTCAATACGGAAAATGAAATTCATAAATCAAGATTTTTCAAGTATGTCTATAGTTTTACACAAGAAGCTTAGATTGGCAGATATAAACGCCAAATCATTTTTCAAAGAGCTGTCTTTTAGTATCTCTTGAAGAATCTCAATTGACGACGTGTTGTTTTTATCTAGCACGTTCACAACGGATGCAAAACTTTCAAAATTGTCTGCGTAGTATACCACAGCTCTAAGCCACGTACCCCACCGCTTAACAATAGGCAGAAGAGGAAGCGAAAGATCCGGGCTTTCTCTTTAAAGAGATCGATTCTTGAGGGTGCTTTTACGAAGACTTTTTTGCCATTAGACACTAATTTATCCACTTGAGGATACTGAGCCCGCACAGTTTCACATAACCTGTGTAGAGCATGAACAATGCAAGTTATGTGTATCATTTTCGGAAAGCTCACAGAAAGGCCTTCAGCTGCCTTTTTCGTGTAAGCTGCACTATCAGTAAGGAAAAGCAATACATGGTCGTATTTTATACCTTTTGGCCAAAGTAAGTGCATGGCTTCATTGAATTACCTAGCTACAGTGACATGGTTTGCAGCAAGCATTTCTTTACACGCTAGCAAATAAGAATGTTCGCAAGCAGTTTTGTCATTCTTCAACACACCAACTACAACATTTCCTACTTTTCTGCCACTTGAATCAGTGGTTTCGTCAATGCTCACCCACAGTTTTTCGCTATCACATACTACCCAAATTCTCTGTGAAGTTTCTTCGTAACATTTTGGGAGATAGTTTTTCCTTAATGTAGATTCGTCTGGAGGCTGAAAATTAATGTACTTTGTTAGAAAATTTCTCAGTCACGGAGTATTTATTTTACCAAGAGGAATGTCGCGCAAACATATGCTCTGCACACATCTAAATAATATTGGGAATATTTAGACGGGCCTGCATTTGAAGTAACTGGTTCACCTATTAGTAATTGTCGCGAACGCACACGCGAAGCAGCCGCAGTATGCTTATTTCCAGACAAATGCTGGATTACTTGAGAACGTTGATCTGCACGTATTGTTTTACCACACGGTTGGCAAAATAATACTTTTCCATCGGTAGTGAAAATGCTTTTAAATTCCACTACATATTGTTGAAGACGCGACCTTGTACTCGACTTCTCTTTTGGCATTATTTCGCAGGTTACGACACGCATTTACGGTGAATCACTGTTTCAATAACAAGAATAGCAGCGGACACTGAAGGAAATATTTCTCATAAATCCATACAAAATCACACAACCACGGGAATGATATATGGAACTGAACAGCTAACCTTACTCTTAGGAGTGATGAAATTCCACTACCTAATGGTGGGGCAATATTCTTCCGGGTCTCCCACGTCGTAACGGAATTACGTCACCTTATCTCTCCGTGATTGCCTTTCGCTGATATTCTATAAACAAAACCCAAGAGGGCTGACTCATAAAGGGTTGGAATGACATCATGCAAGGAAACATCTTGTACAGCAAATCAAATCGCTGTCTAAATGTAACGACGTAGCCAGTGACCAGCAAGTTTTAGAACTTATGGAGGGAAGTCCATAAATAGCCGAAACATTCAGATACATGATGATAAATACACCGTTAAAAACAATACCGTAATTGTAAAATGAAAATATGAGCATTGTTTCATAACACAGAAGCATTTTAAATTTTATTGATCAACAAATATTGCCGATTTATGTGCTTATTACAGATTTTCTTAAAATATGTATTTACATTTTAAAAATGTGAAAATATGTGTTTTTATGTGAAATAAGATTCAGTTTTTACACTTGGGGATGCACAATAGGAATAATGAACTTCGTAACTTGCGTTAAAACTTACGCAAAAAAAATGTAATTACATAAAAATCCGCTCCCTACTAATCACAAGCAGTTTCATGGTTCTAATTTGATCATCCCTTGGTCGCCCCTTTTAGTCGCCTCTTACGACAGGCAGGAGATACCGTGGGTGAATTCTTCGTCTGCGTCCCCCACCCACAGGGGGTTGCCGCTCCTTTCCCTTTCACCTGCTTTAAGTATATTCCAAGTCGATATAGCACCCTTTTACTGCTATACACGTAGTCTTCCAACTCTCGTGTATATCTTTTCCTGCTTTTCTTCTTTTTTCACTTACTACTTTCTTGCACCTTTTCCTTATTTCCAGATACTTTCTTCTACTTTCTGCCATTTTACCCCTATTTCCATAATTGCCATACTTTCTTCTTATTTTTCACAGCTTCCTTTACCCTCTCATTCAACAATGGCATCTCTTAATCTTTCACTCTTTCAGTTATTCTGCCGCAAGCACTCTCTGCACTGCTTACAAACGCCTTATTAAAATGGTCCCATTCCACTCCGAACCTCTCCACCTCAGTTCTGGGTACGTGTTGTTTCAATTCATTTTGGGATTTTTCTTTAACTTTCATATCTTTTAATTTCCACAGGTAGCAGGTAGGGACCCTCCTTGGAGGAAGCCCTGCCCAGGCAGTGGCGCCCCTGCCTATGCGAGTCCCCGAGCACACTGACCTGGTATGTAGGATCTGATAAGGATCCCAGCTCAGGGTTACGAGCAAAGACCTCAACGGAATCTACAGCAGAGAGGATGAACTTCAGAATGGTGGAGACTGCGGAAGAGTACTTGGGAAACAGTACGAGTACTCGATTCAACTGCAGCGTTTGCTTCTCACATTAGGGGTGGTTGAAAGGGCACCTGTTCCCCATATAAGGGACGGCCTGAATAATTTCTGGCAGTAGCTCTAAAATCCTTTGGGAGTGGCAAACCCATCGTAACAATATCGAAAAATGAGTGGTAGTAATTATCAGCCTCGGAAAATGTTAGGGTGAACCTGCCAAAAGCGACACGCAGTTCTTGTGCTGGGGGAGCTGTGATAAGTGGGCAACCATCATTTAATATTATGAAGATGGGAATAATAAATGTCATGACCCTGATAGGAAAATTGGAAGAGTCGATTGGTTTTATGGAGATAGAGAATGTTGTAATGATGGGACTGAGTGAGGTCAAGTAGAGGGGAAAGGGAGTGAAGAGGATGAGTAGAGGGTACATCTTACACTGGAGTGGAGGAGGTGAGGCAAAGAATGGAGTAAGAGTGATTGTTAACAAAATCCTGGATGAAAATGTGGATAGGGTAGACTACGTTAGTGATAGAATAATCAGAGTACGACTGAGGACGGAAGAAATAGTGAAAGATTTCATCCAAAATTATGCACCCCAAACTGGAAACAGTGAGGAAAATATAGAGGAATTCTTGGAGAAACTCTAGGAAGTAACCATCGATGTGGAAGAAATAGTCATGGGAGACATCAATGCGCAGGTTGGAAATGACAGAATTGGTAAAGAAGTGATTGCTCTATTTGGATATGGAGAAAGAAACAGTGAGGGAGATAAGTTGATTGATTTTTGTGAGAGAAATGGAATGATTGTGGGTAACACTTGGTTTAGAAGAAGAATAGTAGAAAGATCACTTGATAATGCTGGGGTGAAAGGAGAACAAAAAAATTATTGATTACATTTTGGTGGAGAAAATAAACCGTAAACGGCTAATGGATGTAACAGCACTACCAGATGAGGCATTTGATGGAGACCACAGAGTAGTGGTGGCAAAATTGAAAATAGATAAAATTATGAGAGTAAAAGAAATAAGTCAGAGGAAAATAAAAGTATGGAAATTAAAAGATAAAAGAAATCAGGAGAAATTTCAGGAGGAACTAAAATGGCACATTCCTGTATCAAAAATACAAAATGTAGAAGAAGAATGGACCAAATTTAAAAACACGTTTGTAAGCTGCGCAGAGAAAATTTGTGGCAGAACTTAGTCGAGAATGAAAGAAAAGGAAACACCTTGATGGTATGAAAAGGTGAAGGAGGTTGTTAAACAAAAGAAGAAAGCATGGCAAGAATGGAACAGAAATGGGAAAAAAGGAAGTAAGATAAAGTATCAGAAAATTTAAAAGTAAATGTAAAAATGTAGTAAATGGTGGGAAAGGGATGCTGTACGTATTGATAACAAATAAGAGAAATTATCTACACAAACAAGTGAAGGAAGAGAGTAAAAATGTAATAACAGACCCAGAGGTGATAAAGAATAGGGGGAAAGATTATTTTGATAAACTCGTGAATGTGAGAAATGATGCAGAAGAGAGTGTTGTGTAAATGAGGATGATCCCGAAATGGAGAATGATATTGCAATGGCAGAGGTGGAAATGACTGTTAAACAAATGAAAACAGGAAAAACAACAGGGATGGATAAGATATGTGTGGAAATGATAAAGGAAGCAGGACCTATCGGTGTTCATTGGTTATATGGGCTGCTGAGGTGTACGGTATATGGAGGAAAAAGCAAGTACCTGATGACTGGGTGTAAAGATGTAATAATACCAGCATTTAAAAAAGGTGATAGGAAGGTATGTGACAATGTTGTCACAAGGTAAAAATATTGGAGAGAATAATAGAAAGGAGGATGAGAGGAAAGATGGAAAGAAATTCAGAAGAAGAGCAGTATGGATTTTGACAGGGCAGGACGATACACCCCTATATTTACCACGAGATTACTGATGGAAAAACAGTGGGAATATGGAAATGATCTGGTGATGATATTCCTTGATGTAGAGAAGGCATACAATAGTGTTAATAGAGAAAAGGTGTGGGGAAATCCTGGAAAGAGAAGGATGTGGAAGGCAATCAAGGGAATTAGTGAAAGCAATGTATAAGAATTGTTTCAGTTTTGTCCAGACTCCAGTGGGGAGAACAGATTGGCTTAGAAACCAAACTGGACTAAGACAGGGAAGTTTATTGTCTGCACTTATGTTTATAATGGTTATAGATGAAATTCTAAAGGAAACAAAGGCAAGATATGGAGGGGATATGAAAATATTATTGTTTGCAGATGACATAGTGATATGGGGAGACAGTACAGAAGTGTAAATCCAACTAAAGGCTTTAACCCCTCAGCGCCAACCTCTATACGTGGTATAGACCCTCTTTTCTTCCGCAGCCGCCGACCTCTATACGTGGTATAGACCCATACATGGTTTCACATTTACGGCTATAGCACGAAGAGTTTTGGAGTTACTGATATGCAAATTGTTTTGTTTCCAAGAAGACAGTGTCGGGTTTATCAGTGTTGTAAATAAGAATTGAAAATTCGTTATAATGTAGTTGTTTTTGCAAGGATAATTATTTGTCAAATAAGTCTGAGCACTAATCTCTTGCTTTTTTAAAAGTCTGTTTGCTTCATTCTTTCCCACAGAATAAAATAAAGAAATGATGATCTGAGAAGTTTGTCTTTTCGTGTGATGTTCTTTGCTCTATTTGTACATTGGGAGAGCGGTTTATTTATTATATTTGTCTTTATTTCTCAGCTTGTAATATTTTCGTAACTCTCCACGAGTGCTCTGTGTAGGCATCAGTTAGTGCTGCTTTCTGTCATACGATACGAGAACCAGTTGTTCGTGGTATATATCTCGTATGAAAGACGTTGTCTGGACCTATTATCTGAAATATGTATCGAGTTGGTTTGTTTCGTCATGAATGTTATTCCCCTCATTCAGTTTCGTCCTGCTGCAGCTTCATCGGTCCGTGTGACGCGCCGCGCTCAGCCGTGGTTTGACTGACAGAAACGTGCTTGAAATATTGTATAATTCAGATGAAAGTTTAGTCGGAAGTAGTAGTGACAGTATTAGCAGCAGTGATAATGAAATAGGTGATGTAGCAGTGGTAAATGATGAGAGTGACGATGAGGAGGAAACAGTACTTGGAAATTTCGTGTAAGAGACTATAGATAATTATACAGGTCAAAGAGAAGTTTTCAACGGTGAATTCTGATTGCTAAATTCTCTAATAATACTCACACAGGTCACAGAGACAAATATTGAGCAATTACCTTATCGGGTTCAGCTGGTGAAAGGTTTGTTTACAAAATACGCTCGGGAGGGAGGGGAACGAAATATTCAAGGCCAGCGCGCATCAGATAATACAGTTCCAAGGTTGCAGGAAAGACATTTTATCAGGAATTTAGCACCCAAGAGTTGGAAATCTAAACCTCAGAGACATTGTATCCTGTGTTCAAAACACGGCGGAAAGAAGACGTCAGTGTACTGCTGCCAGGAGTGTGACTTGAGTCCCTGTCTCAAAGAGTGCTTCGAACTCTATCACACGGAACTAAATTACTAAGGAAATGTGAAACAATTATGTAATTATCTGCATGTACATAGTTCTGTCATAAGGAATTCCAAATTTCGTGAAAATCGAGCTACTCTTATACTTGTAGTAACGCTTTAAGTGAATCGATGTATTTCAGTCGCGTGTAGTTGAAATCTCATCCGGCCGCGGGGTAGGAAGCTATTTAAATGGCTGCGACGCTGAGGGGTTAAATGACAATATTGAGAAATAGCCTATGGTATGAAAATCAGTGTGGAGAAGAGCAAAACAGTGGTGATGAAAAAAAAAAGAGAAAGAGAAGGAGAAGGAACCATTAGTATCTGGGGACAAAACCTTCAGGTTGTTGAATACTTCAAATATTTGGAAAGTGAAATCTTGCAAGATGCATGGTTGGATAAGGAAATCATCAGAAGGGTACAAGCGGGAAATACATTCTACCAGAATGTAAGGAACCTGGTGTGGAACAGAAAAGTTCCTATAAAATGTAAAGAGATAATGTACGAGATGCACTATACATGTATATTAACGTATACATCAGAAACTTGGACTTTGACAGCAAGAAATGAGAGTAAAATTCAGGCCAGTGGAATGAAGTTCCCAAGGAGTATGATATGGAAGACAAGCAGAGGCACAATAAGCAATGTTGAGGTAAAAAAAAAAGATAGGGATAGAAAAACTGAGTGACAGGATGGAGAAGAAAAAACTGAGATGGTCTCGACATGTTATGAGGATGGAGGAGGGAAGAATACTTTTTTTTTTTTGCTAGGGGCTTTACGTCGCACCGACACAGATAGGTCTTATGGCGACGATGGGATAGGAAAGGCCTAGGAGTTGGAAGGAAGCGGCCGTGGCCTTAATTAAGGTACAGCCCCAGCATTTGCCTGGTGTGAAAATGGGAAACCACAGAAAACCATTTTCAGGGCTGCCGATAGTGGGATTCGAACCTACTATCTCCCGGATGCAAGCACACAGCCGCGCGCCTCTACGCGCACGGCCAACTCGCCCGAGGGAAGAATACTAAAACAAGTGTTGGAGGCTAGGATAGAAGGAAAGAGGGCAAGGGCCATAGCAAGATGGATGGACTCTGTGAAGAACAGTATAAGAAAAAGAAGACTGGACTGGAATACAATTACTGAAGAGGAGTGGTGGGAGGAGACACAACGGTAGAGAAGTGCCATCAACACCCCGACCTGGCATGAGCTGGACAAGGGGAAACGAAAATGATGATATCTTTTAATTTTTATACTTTTATTTTCTTCTCTCACTCCTTTTATTTTCACTACCACTACTCTATGCTCTCCATCAAAAGCTACTGGCAAGGCTGTTACATCTAACAACTGTCTACGATTTGCTCTTTTCACCAAAAAGTAATCAACTACTGTCTTTGTACATCTGTTTCTCCATCCATGTCTAGTAATCTTTCTATTATTCTTCCTGGAACAAGGATTTTCCACACTTACCCATTTCTCACACAAAAATCCAAAATTCTCTCCCTCTTTGTGCCTCTTTCCATATCCAAAAGGTCCAATTAATCCTTCCATTCCTTTTCTGTCACATCCCTCCACTGCATTAAAGTCTCCCATAACAGTAACTCCCACATCTTTTATTTCATTCTCCCGTGTCTCTAGGAACTTGTCCATATCATCCTCTTTGCATCCATTCTGGGGTGCATACACCTGGATGAAATCCTTTATTCCTTTCTCTGTCCCTATCTGTACCTTGATGGTTATATCACTTATGTAATCCATTTTATCTACATACTCATCTAACATCATGTTTGTTATTATCCCCTCTCCATTTTTTGTCTTATGTCATCCACTCCAGTAGAGAGTGTATCACCTCTTCGATTTCTTCATTCCTTTTCCTCTCCACTTAACCTCACTCAATCCCAGCATAGCTGCATTCTCCTTCTCCACAAAATCAATCACCTCTTCTGAACTTCTAGTCAGGTGATCAGGCCGCTCCTAACATAGAGTACAGACACCTTTTGCAGCTGCCCCTAACCTGGGGTCAGACGCTATTTGATGTGTTCCAGTGTCATTTCCTACACTGAGGGAACAAGTGGGACAGTGGAAAAATGGGGTACATAGGTAAGTTTCTTTTTTATTTTCCAACATGTGGTATAAAAGTGTACTAAAAGAAAGAAATTTAATTATTCAAATTGTTATCTAATATTTTAATTTTAAAATGTGAATGTTGTGATCATGAACAAATGAAGAATCGTATTAATTATTTGATTAAAATAAAAACGATTTTTTGTCAAAAGTCTTATCTAAATGATGATACGATTGATTCAAGTGCAGCTGTTAAACCTTGACTAAGCTGATCATGTGACTTCATACACTCGCTCACACACCAAGGCCTGTTTTTCTACTAGGCCTTGTGTGCTACCCCAAGACTACTGGGCCGGCGAAGTACAAAACCAGTAAGGGTACATAAAAAATGCTCCTGTAACACAATTAGGTCACTCAGAATTCAAAATGGTTGACTGCTAATTGATTTCATCCTTCTCTTTATAAACTGTTAAATAACTAGAGCTAGGAATTTTATGTGCAGCACCTTATTAATATTTTGCTATTAAAATATTCAAATTGACTTGTCTTACAAGGAAAACATGAAATAAATCATCTTAACTGTGTTTTTGTTGCACCCTTCTGCACCTTTTCTCAATGCCAACACCTTTTTGCACCTTAAACCCGATGTCAGCACCCTTTAGCACCCCACCTCGTGTTCATGTTCCTTTGCCACATTTTATTCCCATGAAAATTAAACGAAGGAAATTGAATGTTTTCAGCTTAATCTGCTTTTCTCCAATTGACCTTTTTTAATGGACATATTTCCTACTTTCTGTAAGTTTTTGTTAAAATTTACTGTCTTCATGGTGGCATCATATTACTTTTGCTTCAGCGCAGTCATGTTAGGTGAAAGCTTTCATGTTAGTTTGCGCCACAGTGAACTCCCTTTAGATGAAAGATCCACAAATCCATTTATGCTTTATCCCACTACAGTTACACAAAAGCTTTTGAACAGGAAGGAAAGGACAAACGAGACACCCCGCCAAACGGTATCACTGACTTCTGGAGTGGGGGACACCGCAATTTTCCAGTCCAGAGTACACTTTGGCTAGCACATGGTGTCTTTGTCATTCTCTTTCGTTTCCAAAATTCAGCATGTCGAAACAGAAAATGAACACTGGGAAAATGCGTGATGTTGTTAAGCAGTTTAGTGTATATGATATTCAGTTCTGAAGTGCATTGTTTGTGATATTTCAATAATAATTTATGAAACATCTACCAACACAAGGCTGACATATTTTAGTACCTTCAAATACCACTGGACTGTGCCAGAATCGAACATACTAATTTGAGTTCAAAAGCCCAGTGCTCTACCACCTGAACTACTCAGCCTGGCATAAATATTCATATGCAAATCAATTTGTCTCTTTCATTGATAAAATTATGAAAAAGGCTCCTGTTAGGATACAGAAGACTTCCTCTTCCACTAGCCTCAATTCTCACTGGATGGGGTACTGGGTTGAAGGCTGCAGTATTTATCTTTAACAATTTTAAGGCTACATGTAATTTCTTAGATGCTTTACTGAATGATTCCTCAGCTGTGACAAAAGAAGAAGAACTAGCACCCAAACGGAAATTGCAAGAAGAATTTTTTACTGTGCATGGCCACTTGTTCCTGACAACTACCATTACAAAATTGGAGGATTAGTGTCTTCAGAAAGATGCTCAATGGGCTGTTCTGATAGATGGGAAGGAAGCACTGGAGGGTACTGGAAAGCAGAAAGTGGAGCAGAGTTTAGCTATAAACCCTAATGTTGAGGATTTTGCAACAAATAAGGATCTACATTACAGACTACAAACAAAATATGCACCATTTATGTCTGCTGATGTGGTGCGTTCCTTTTCAACATACAAGTACTTACTTAGTGAGCGGGGTGGAACTTCACTGATGAAAAGAATAAATACATAAATAACAGCTCCCGGATGTGCGACATTCATAACATTGTGTTCTGGGACTGTTTTTAGGCAGACTTTTTAATACATATGTCCTAATATGTAATGTTATTGGTCTTGGCACAATTTGTAATGAGAATTTATATTTTAAATTTACACCATTTTTTTTTTTTCCATCTTTTAAAACTAAATTATTTCACCTTTTTGATCCAAATTGTGCACCTAAACTTCCTATCTCTAATAATAACCAGAAGAACTAGCAAGCTTTCAATATTATATGGAATCTAAACCACAAGAAGGTCACGTGCATCAATTAGGATTTGAATAGCAGTCATCTTGACAAGAAGCTGGTGACAATGTTATCACACTTGCATATCTATTATGGCTGAAAATTTTTATAAGATACATCGTTATTAAAATAAGAAGAGTACTAATTAGCTAATACACAACCATGACAATGAAATTCTAACATTTGAAACATCCCAGAACGATCTACATAGAGTGAAACCTCCATTCTCCGCTATTCAGATTTTCAGTATGTTATCAATGCTATAAAACGGACAAAGAGTTACCTTTTTGCAGATCTAGAGAAGGCATATGACAGAGTACAAAGGGAGATGATATTTGCAGTACTGGGGGACTATGGGATTAAGAGAAGATTATTGAAAGCAATAAAAGGCATGTTGATAATTGGGCTGCAGTGAGAATTAATGGTAGAATGAGTTCTTAGTTCAAAGTACTAACAGGGGTTTAGACAAGGCTGTAATCTATAACCTTGTTTGTAATATTTTACACAGATCATCCACTGAAAGGTCTAAAGTGGCAGGGAGGGATTTACTTAGGTTGGCCTATGCCAACCACTTAGTCTTAATGGTAGATTGTACCAAAAGCCTGCAGTCTAGCAGTCTAATATTTTGGAACTTTGAGATAGGTGCAATATAAAAATTAGCCTTTCCAAGATTAAAGTGATGTCTGTAGCTACGAAACCTACGAGAATTAAATGTCAGGTTGGGATTAAAAATCTGGAAAAAGCAGATAGTTTCAAGTATTTAGGACGCGCATTCTCCCAGGATGGCCGTATTATAAGTGAGATTGAATCAAAGTGCAGTAACAAAGTAACTAGAATATAAGGTAGGCTACTCCGGCGGTTGAAGCTTCCATTGGCTGGAGCGCTCTGATGTCACGCGGTATGAACAATAGCGAGTAAGGAACACAGTCGCAGTACAGCAAGCCTGTGAATCCTCGTGCCTGTGAAACATCTTCTCAATCTTTCATCAAATAATAGTCTGGTTTAGTCCGATTCAATAAGTAATGGCACTTCCAATAGATTTAAAAACGTGAAAATGCATTAAATTTCGTCACATGCTGAGCAGGTAGAACATCATCTATTAAATACATGACACATAATACGATAAGAAATAAAATATTGCCATGCAACTCAAAATAATTAATTTATTTCCTGATGAAGTAAATATTTAGATTAAATGGCATAGGAAAATATGCATCATATCGACATATTTATGGAATTATATTAAATTATTAAAACGTACGTGTCAGGAGACTTAATTACTTGATGAACCAGCCCAAAGCTTAGCCTTCTTATTGGCATATTTTCTCAGTGCTAGCTCCTTACTATTTGCATTAAAATGCCATATCCTAATAAATGTCCTGGTCTTTACGTAGAGACAAATTATTTTGTCATGGAATACTGGAAATTTTGACTTAATAATAGAAGTAAGAGTTTTCACCTTTTTGCATCTGGATACAGTCTTACCGTGAAACACACCAAATTTTGAACTAACACACCAAACGAAATTTCAAACTGGGCTATATTTTTTAACCACTCATGACTGGGATGTGTGAGGCCCAGTTTTGAAATAACCGAGATCCAGTAACAGGTCTCTTCTCGCACGACATTTTTTTTTTTTTTTTTTGCTAGTTGCTTTTACGTCGCACTGACACACATAGGTCTTATGGTGACGATGGGACAGGGAAGGGCTAGGAGTGGGAAGGAAGCGGCCGTGGCCTTAATTAAGGTACAGCCCCAGCATTTGCCTGGTGTGAAAATGGGAAACCACGGAAAACCACCTTCAGGGCTGCCGACAGTGGGGTTCGAACCTACTATCTCCCGAATACTGGACAGCACGACATTTTTGTCTCTTTCTTCGTATTTACTGTATATCGGATCACGGATACTGTATTATTTCACGAGCTTCGAAATACATTCAGAAATATAAGTTATTAGCACATAATAATGTTAATGTTATTGGATTTTACGTCCCACTAACTATGTTTTGAGCACCTTCACCACCGGACTGAGACAGGATCGAACCTGCCAAGTTGGGCTAAGAAGGCCAGCGATCTACCATTTGAGTTGCTACTCAGCCCGGCTATTAGCACATAACAATAATTATAGAAAATATGATTTTCATTCATTTATATCTGACACATTTTTACCGTACGAGCTGTAATAATGGAGATATTCAAGAGTTTATTACAAAGTGTTTCAATAACCAAGCATTGCCGACGAGGAAGTATTGTTATGCCATCACAGTAGCAAACTAAATGGCTATGATGGTTGTTGTCGTTATTGTCTTTATAATATGCGAAATAATAATAATGTTATTTGTGTTACGTCTCACTAACATTTATGGTTTTCTGAGACTCGAGGTGCCGTAATTTTGTCCCACGGGAGTTCTTTTACGTGCCGACAATTTATAGCGCCACACACGTTTCCATAATATGTTGACTGCATTTTAATCAGTACAGTGGTTCTACTTCAGATACTGAACAAACGAACACTGTTCACGTAGTGAACCACTATAAAATTACTATATATCCGTGATGCGATATACAGTAAATACGTAGAAAGAGATTTACAGTCAGTCGGTCACTTGCTTTCTTGGCTTACGCTGCATGAACCATCAACGATAGACTCCAAGTGTAAGCGTACGAAATGTAGAGCATAGAATCCTCTACAAAAAAGTTCGCGATGGCACATACCTATTTCCAACCGGCTGCCCTCTAGAAGCGATTTTATGCTACAGTCCGCGGTAAAAAATGTAACTCCTTAAAGTTAAATAAATATTTCAATATTATCCTCGAGTTTCTCATCAAAATAAATTGTTTGACCTCCTCCAGTATTTTATAAGGATTACAATAACCTTGTCAGGACATTATTTGCATGAAGAGTTCATAAGTTATGACCATTTTAGACTGTAGTGGTAATACGTGTCAGCAGGATGGGCGACCGCTGTTTCATACCACATGACGTCACGCAGAAGGCGGACAGGGAGAGAAACAAGCGAGCGCGATGCGGGAAGAGACCCCTGTGGTGCAGTAAAGCTAATGCAGTGAGTTTGCAGTTGTGAACAACAGTATTCTGAAAGAAGAAGTCAGTTCCCACACGAAACTATCTTTATACTGGTCTGTTTTCAGACCAACATTGCTTTACTGGACTGAAAGCTGGCTGGACTTAGGATATCTTATTCATAAGTTAGAAGTAACATACATGAAAGTAGCAAGAATGATCGCTGGTACAAACAGATCGGAACAATTGCAGGAGGGTAGTCTGAATGAGGAGGTTGCTATGTTAGGAATGAACTCTAGTGATGAAGCTGTACGCATAAACTGGCTTTGGTGAAGGAGTCGTGAGGAGAATGGGGAGGATAAGATATGGGTGAGAATAATGAACTCAGTCATGGAGGGCAAGAGAAGTAGAGAGAGACCAAGATGGCGATGGATAGAGTCAGTTTCTAATGATTTAATGATAAGAGAAATAGAACTAATTGAAGCCACACAGCTAGTTACAAATACAGGATTGAAGTAGCATTTAGTAAATTCATAGAGGCTTGCAGACTAAACACTGAAAAACATGTTGTTGCTTGAGTCATCAGTCAACAGACAATGTTTGATGCAGCCCTCCATGCCACCCTATCCTGTGCTAACCTTTTCATTTCTACGTAACAGCTGCATCCTACATCTGCTATTTATATTCATACCTTGGTCTACCCCTACCTTTCTTACTGCCTACACTTCCCTCAAAAACCAACTGCAAAAGTCATGGGTGTCATAAGATGTGTCTTATCATTCTGGTCATATTTCTTCTGGTCATATTTAGCCAAATCGATCTCCTCTCATCAATTCGATCCAGTATCTCTTCATCCATGATTCGATCTATCCATCTAAACATCATTCTTCTGTAACACCATATTTCAAAAGCTTCTATTCCCTTTCTTTCTGAGCTAGTTATCGTCCGTGTTTCATTTCCATACGCCATACTCCAGACAAAAGTCTACAGAAACATCTTTCTAAAATTCCTATGTCAATGTTCGAAGTGAGCAAATTTCTTTTTCTTAAGAAAGGCCTTCTTTGCTTGTGCTAGTCTGCATTTTATGTCCTTCTTATTTCTGCCATTGTTAATTATTTTATTACCCAAGTAAAAATATTCATCTACTTCCTTTAAGACTTAATTTCCTACTGTAATATTTCCTGCATCACAGCACTTTGTTCGACTGCATTCCATTACGTTTGTTTTGGACTTATTTATTTTCATCTTGTACTCCTTACCCAAGACTCTGTCCATACCAATCAGCAATTTCTCCAGATCTTCTCTGCAGTCTCAGATAAAATAATATCTTCAGAAAATCTCAGGATTTTGATATCCTCTCCTTGGTTCATAATTCCCTTCCCAAATTTCTCTTTGATTTCCTTTACTGCCTGTTCTATAAGAACACTGAAAAGGAGGGGGGGGGTACAAATAGCTACCTTGCCTAATTCTTTCTGGATTGCTGCTTCTTTTTCAAAGCCCCAGATTCTTACCACTGCAGACTGATTTTTATACAGATTATAGATAATTCTTCGTTCTCGATATCTCATTCCGATCACCTTCAGAATCTCAAACAGCTTTGTCCAATCAACATTATCAAATGCAATTTCAAGTTCTACGAACGCCATGTATGTGGGCTGGTCCTTCTTAATTTCATCCTCTAAGATCAGACGTAAAGTCAGGATTGCTTCATGTGTTCCTTCATTTCTTCTGAAGCCAAATTGATCTTCACCCAACTGAAGTTTCAACTTGTCTTTCCATTCTTCTGTAAATAATGTGTTAAAATTTTTCAAGCGTGAGAAACTAAACTGATGGTGCAGTAGTTTTCACCCTTGTCAGCACCAGCATACTGCTGAAAATCGGATGGCACTTCTGTCTCATACATCTTGCACACTAAATGGAATAAGGCTGGTTTCTCCTAACAGAGTCAGTAATTCAGAGGGAATGTCATCAATTCCAGGTGCCTTGTTCCTATTTAGGTCTCTCAAAACTCTGTCAAATTCTGACCTCAAAATTTGGTCTCCCAGTTCATCAGCATCAACAGCCTCTTCTTCTTCCAGCACCAAATCGTCCAAGTTTTTACCTTGATACAGCTGTTGGATATGTTCCTTCCATTTTTCTGCCTTGTCTTCTTTTCTTAGAAGTGGTTTTCCATCTGAGCTCTTTCCTATGACCATACAGCCTTCAACATCTTTGCACTTTTCCTTCAGTCATTCTTCCTTAACTGTCCTGCACTTTCTATGCACTTCATTCTTTAATTGCCTTTATTGCTTTCTGCACACACGTTTTTTCTTTCTTTTTTCAATCTTGTTCTTTGATAACATATCAAAACCTTCTGTTAATCTTTGAATGGTAAAAAACTATGTACATATTTCAATGTGTCACTACGCCAGTTTTAATTATTATGTCCTAGCTCTTTTGTTTGTCATTAATGTGTTTATGGCTGATGATAACATTTAAATGTCAAAACCGGTAACATATTAAATAAATGTTGTAAATAACATCTACAAAACACGTAATTTGTATTGAATAAACGACTTATCCCTGTGGACTGAGATGCTGTCGAGAAGTCAAATTTACTGCATGTACCGCATAATGAGCAGTTTGATAATGAATGTACATCGATTCAGAGAGCTCGCACTGTCTGTCACATGTGAGTATGTGGCTAGAAGTGTAGTATCTCTACTCGTGCCGTACCTACAACAAGTTCCCGTGACTTCTTGTCAGACGCAGATAGCATATCCTGAACCTGCTTACTGTCCATTGTTTGGAAATCTTCACTAATCATATCCATGTACTTCTGTCTAATGTCCTCGTCTTGGAGATTTGCTACCCTTATTCGTCTACAGACAGATTTCATTTTCTCTATCCTAGGCCTAGAGATACTTAATTCACTACAGATCTTTTTTTTTTTTTGTTAGGGGCTTTACGTTGCACCGACACAGATAGGTCTTATGGCGACGATTGGGATAGGAAAGGCCTAGGAGTTGGAAGGAAGCGGCCGTGGCCTTAATTAAGGTACAGCCCCAGCATTTGCCTGGTGTGAAAATGGGAAACCAAGGAAAACCATCTTCAGGGCTGCCGATAGTGGGATTCGAACCTACTATCTCCTGGATGCAAGCTTACAGCCGCGCGCCTCTACACGCACGGCCAACTCGCCCAGTCACTATAGATCAGATAGTGGTCTGTATCATCGAAAAGTCCTCAGAAAAGCCGCACATACATAACAGATTTCCTGAATTCAAAATAGATTAAGATATAGTCTGTTATGGATCTGGCATGTCTACCATCCCAAGTGTAGTGGTGAATAGCCTTATGCTTCAAGAATGTATCTGTAAACCGAGCGAGTTGGTCATGCGGTTAGGGGTGCATAGCTGTGAGCTTGCATTCGGAAGATAGCGGGTTCGAATCCCACTCTCGGCAGCCCTGAAGATGGTTTTCTGTAGTTTCTCTTTTCACACCAGGCAAATGCTGGAGCTGTACCTTAATTAAGACCACAGCCGCTTCTTTCACACTCCTAAGCCTTTCCTATCCCACCGTCACCGTCACACCTATGTTGGTGTGACGTAAAGCAAATAGCAATATTTAAAAAAATGTATCCGTAACTCGTAATCCCATACTAGCACAGAAGTCCAGCAAATACTTCCCATTCCCCTTAGCTTCCATATCTTCCCCACATTTACCAATCACCCTTCCGTATCCTTCAGTTCTATTTCCAACTCTCAAACTGCTTTTGACCCTCACTATGATGTCACTCAATGCATCATAAAACCTGTCATCCGCACCTTCACATTTCTTGTCCTACTTCCTCCACCCACTTCATTCGCTCATGTACGTGCCTAATGGAAGCTGTGTTACATGCAATAGTATTCTTGATCAACAGTCCTACCCTACACTCTGCCCTTTTTTGCACCCGTCTAAGTACACTTTATAATCTCCTATCTCTTCCTTGCACAATTGGAATCATCCTCTTCGCTGACTAAGCCAGTTCTGCTCTCTTTCTTCCATAAGCCCCATTAATATTGATAGCTCCCCATCGAATTCCATTTCGTTAGCCGTTTCCAAGGAGTCGCTTTCCTGCTGAACGGGCGTGGGACTCCTTTACTTCCATAGGTCTGAGGTATCCTTAAAATGTTCCGAGTGTGCTCGGTGAAAATTCTGTGAAGCTAGATGCTACCCTTACTTACACATAGTCCCAGTGAGGAACTATCCTCTAATGGGTTAGGGACCACCGGTGGATTGTATAATCCTAGCCACCTGAGCAGAAGGAGGGCCATGACTCAGAATATGTCTGAGATGCCCACTCCCATTCCATAGCAACTGGTATCCTGAGTCTCAGGACCACTTCCTAGGTCACTCCGCCGTTGCCCATGGTTCACGAACTAGGACGTGACTAGAGTTACCCATAACACGAACCCACCACACCTTCATGGATTATGCAGTATTTTTTAAACATGATTTAATTAGGATGCTGATAGGATCACACCATTTGTACGAATAATCTGGGAAAATGTTATTTCCAGGAATGGATAATAGAGTCCACTGTATTCGTCTTCCCAAAATAAAAATTAAAAAAAGAAGTAAAATGTTCTTTCTGTTTACACTCAATATATACAGTTGAGTTCTGAAGTGAATGGCTCAGACGGTAGAGTGCTGTCTTTCTGCGTACCAGATGTGAGAGTTTGATCCCAGCAGAGTTTGGTAATATCTGAAGGTGCTCAAATATGCCAACCTCACATTGGTAGATTTACCAGCATGTAAAGGAATTCCTGCAGGAAAAAATTTCCAGCACCTCACGGTCTCCAAAAACCACAGTGGTAGGTAGTACGATGTAAAACCAAGAAGATTATTATTACAGTTAGCCAATCTGGAAAGAATGGTCTCACAAACAGCAGTGATTCAGTTCAAGCAAGGTTACAGTATATCTCTTGAAACAAATTAGTGGCAAAGGATACAAACCTGGAGTTGTTTATTGAGCTGAACTTGTTGCATGGTTAGAGCTTCATGTTCCTCATCAAAACTAGCTTCCTGTAATTCTTCATGGAGAGATGACTCAGATTCAACTGCTTGTCCTGGTGATACATTACACAGTTTATTTTCATTCAATTCATGTTTCAGAATTTCGTCAGAACTCTGTAGATGCTCCATCTGATAAATAAAAAATAAAAACCAAAACAGATATTAACACTGATGCTTTCACGGCCCGTACTTGTAGACACGGTAAAGGCTTTTGGGCTTATGCCGTGTCAAGAAAACAAGGTGAAACTCTTTACATTACGCAGAGAACTTTGCCCCGCGTCTTCAGAAGAAAATCTTGATTGTCCACGAGGAAGTCTTCAACAATAATGAAGGTTTGAATTTAAGAAGAAGAATTTCTTCTGAAGACGTGGGGCAAAGTTCTCTGTGTAACGTAAATACTTCCACCTTGTTTTCTTGACACAGCATAAGTCCTAAAGCCCATATCATGTCTACCAAAATAGATAGATAAATTCCCTGAGGAATAAGTTGGTAATAACAAGACATGAACATAATAACAATGATTGTTTTTAAAAACCAGGAAGAGGATAAGGCCCAGGGGTATTCACACAAGATATCAAAATATATTCAGAAATTAACATACTGGAAGAAGCTATGCAAACTAATCTGCTTTGGTGGTGGGCTCATGTGAGGAAGAGTGTAGGTGATCTATGGGACTTAAATTAGATTCAAATAATTTACTCTCAATGTATGAGCACGAGATCACAGTGCCAGCTGCCAACATAAAATTACAGAAAAGTTCAGATCATTCAGAGGTTTGCAGACTAAAAGATGTAAGCATATTATGTACGTATGATCATGAAGTGGTGATACCTCTGTGTAATAACGAACTGAAGCCTAGGTGTTATTCTAACGAGCTTACTGGCATAAAAGGAGGTAGAGTGCTGTGTGTTGCTCATTAATAATAAATACCATGAGGATGGATAGGTCATGCGAAATTCAGTGACCTCAAATGTGGGCTGGTGACCGACTTTCACAAATCTGTCAGTGACACTACAGCTTTTCTCAAGTTGTTCATTTTGATTGATGACGATGGTATAGTTAAATAGGAACAGGAAGACACAACCACAATGAAACAATCACCAAGTAGACAAGAGTTTAATGACAGACAGCGACCATTAAGCATGCTGGAAGGTGGTTTGTGAAAATGACCAAACATCCAGAAAACAATCACCTGTGTGTTTTGCAGTGTCCAGACAGCATCAAAAATGAGTGCAGAAAATTCAGGAATGAGGGTCAGTGGTTGAGCAGATGCCCATAAATGATGCACTTCTCCAGTGGTTGGAGGGTGGTGTCTGTGGTAGAAGCCTGGTTAAATGATGATAATATTCTCCATCAGCATGGCAATGCTGCCTGTCACAAGACAAGATCTGAACAGTTTTGTGGGTAGAAAGGTTCTGGAAACAGTCTGACCATACAACATTTTTAGGATGAATTGGAATGCCGACTTCACTCCAGAGCCCAAGGAGCCACAACACAAACAGCTCAAAAAAGTCTCACTGACGGTGTTAAAGCTATCATAAAGGCAAAGGGCAGAGATATCCTGTTTAAACGCCCTTTATTGGAAAGACAAATGGTGGGTCAATCTCATTCCACTGCAGAGAAGTGTTAAAGAAACAGTCCAATTATCACAATTTTTGAGTTGTTGTCAGTATACTTTTTATCAGATAGTGTGAATGCATGTTCATGCATTCTAAAGATTAAAACTTTTCATTCTGTCAAACACAATAATTATAACACATATAACATAAATAAGTTACCCTCCCCTCTCTGTTGAACAGAGTTATCGCCTACAGCATTCCCCTCACTCCCCTACACAACAGCCACATCCAGAGCAAGGGAATTGGCTTCAGTCCAAACGTAGTCGGAGGACATGGACAATTATCAGTTTAAGTAAAGCGCAGAAAACTTTCTCATAGTCACTAAGATGGCAGTGAAGGACTGCTGCAATCATAATTTGTCTCACTTGTTCATAACATCACCAAATTGACGAGTTTACACAATGTAAACAATCATCATCATCATCATCATCATCATCATTTTACAGTTCCAGTTGACTCAAGTGTGATAAACTGATATAACTAGAAAACAATATTCTCTCAACCATGGGTAAAAAATGCAAGTATCGAGCTTGAATTATTATTATTATTATTATTATTATTATTATTATTATTATTATTATTATTATTATTATTTTACGATTATGATTATTATTATTATGACTTGTATGTCTATGAAGTGTTTCCAACCATTTAGTATTATTATTATTATTATTATTATTATTATTTACGTAGTCACATGATCGCATTGTTTGAGGTTGTCATCACAAATAAAATAGGACGGACTACCACTGTAACGCACACCAATGAATACAGCACTTCCTCACCCAACAAGCAACGTCTATATCCAATCAACCCTGATAAGCGTAACTTCATCACCCAGAAGATTCAAGAAATGGAAGGGCCATGGTCTGATGGAACCCTCTACATCCTGTTGGGCTTCACCTATCATCCTACTGAAAAAAAGAAGAATGGGGAGTATCGACTAAGTGTGGACTTCCGCAGGTTGAACAAGAAGATCATTAATGACGCCTACCCCATGCCTGACCTGAAAGGCTCACTGAAACAAGTAAGTAGGTCTAGGATTTTCAGCACGCTGGATCTCAACTCCGGATACTGGCAAGTGGAGGTCGAGGAATGTTCTAGAGCAATGACCACCTTCATGACACCGAGAGGATTGTACCAGTTTGGAGTAATGCTGTTTGGATTGAAGAATGTTCCTGCCACCTTCATGTGACTCATGGATATGGTATCATCAGGATATGTTGGAGTTTTTGCCAAGTGTATCTAGACAACATTTTAATTCACAGCAAGAATTTTCAAGAACAGCTTGTACATCTGAGGAAAGTACTGGTATGGCTGAAGATTCATTGACTGACTTGCCAACTGGAGAAGTGCCACTTCGCCCAATCCCTCGTAGAATATCTTGGCCATGTTCTAACATCTGAAGGCTTAGAAAGGCAACCGGAGAAGAATCGAGCTATCGAAGAAGCTGAACACCCGCGGACCAAGAGACAAGTACGTCAGTTCCTTGGCTTGTGTGGATGGTATAGCAGCTTCGTGCCATACTTTGACGAGAAGGCAATACCACTCACCGATCTACTCCATAACAACCGCCCTTTCTTTCCGATGGACCAGCGAGGAGGAGGCAGCATTTCAAGACATTAAGGCTGCGATATGCAACACTTCCAGTCTAGCCCATCCCGACCCCCAACGCAAGATGTGCCTGCAGATGGATGCCAGCGACTCCAGCTTAGAAGCAGTGTTATTCCAGGAGAGGAGTGACGGCAGAAGGGACATCAAGTATGCCAGCAGAAAGCTATCTACCACCGAACAACGCTACTGCACTGCCGAGAAGGAAGCCTTAGCCGTGGTGTGGGCCATGGGCAAATTCCGAGACTACTTGGAGGGAAGGAAGTTCCAGCTCTACACCGATAATGCCGCTCTCAAATGGTTGAACTCGGTTTCTGGCTCAAAATCTAAATTGATGCGATGGGCTCTGTTAATCGCAGAATTTGACTTTGATGTGTATCACGTCCCAGGACCGACAAACCTAGGAGCAGACAGTTTATCCAGGCACCCGGCGATTGAACCTGAAGCTAGGAGCAGCATTGTCGAAAGGGAGTTCCCATGGAAACACCACAGTGAGCCTAAGGAAACTGTCCTTATGAACATCAAGAAAGAGCCTGATCTAGGAGTAATCAAACAGTGGCAAGAACAAGACAAGTCCTGTAGGACCATGACACAGTTGATTAGGAGACAGAACACCGATAGTCGACTCGTCCCGAGGGAATTCAAGATGTGCTACAAGAACTTCCGAGTTGATGGAGGACTCTTAATGTACAGGTCGCACCTCTCCGACACTCCTGCAGTAATGGTGATCTCTAGACAACACACGACAGACATCCTCGAGAAGTTCCACGACTGCACTGAAGCCAGACATCCAGGATGCGAAGAGACGTATCAGTCTATCCGACGAAGATTGTCTTGGGTCAACATGCGGAAAGACATCCTGGACTACGTGAAGGGGTGGTACATCTGTGCCTGCACCAAGGCGAGCAACAGGAAGGCATATACCAGTCAGTGAGGAAGACGGCCGCAACGCCCTTGGGAGGTCATAGCCCTGGAGTTGATGGGTCCCTACCCTAGAACACCACGGGGTAAAACAGGACTCCTAGTAATCACCGACCTCTTCACAAGATGGATTGAGGCCTTTCCGATACCTGAAGCCATGACGAGATGCATCACTAGCCTTCTACAAGATGAGGTATTCAGCCGCTACGGTTATCCACGGTGCATTCTGTCAAACAATGCAAGTCAGTTCATGTCATGGAAGCGGCAGCAAATTATGACAGAATGGGGTGTGGAGCACTGGACCACCCCAAGGGCCAATCCAACGGAATGACGCAACCAGGAGCTAAAAATGATGCTACAGGTCCACCTAATAGACAAAGACATCGACTGTGGGACTGTCAGATACCGCAGTCACCCTTTGCCCTGCATCGACGCATCAACCATATCACCGGCTATTCCCCAGCAGAACTGTTCCTTGGTCGACACCTATACAGCACGGGGGATTGGGAGATTCGTACACACCCACTTCTGGTCAAGGTGATGCAGCTGTTTCCCTGGCAGAGTGGCAGCAGCAGCAGCAGTAGCAGCAGCAGCGGGACATCAAGGAGAAGCAAGTTTTGGCCGAGAAGAGATCCCTTACCCAGGCCAGGGTTCAAGATGTCGAAGGGACTGAGATCTTCCTACCAGGCCAACAAGTACTGCGACGTAACCACCCAGTCAATAAAAAGATTGGAGGGTTTCACGCAGGTCTCGCACCTAAGTGGGTTGGTCCTGTTGAGGTGGATAAGCAGCTGGGCCATGGGGTCTACTTACTAAAGACCAACCCTCCTGTCAAGGTCCATTCATCGGAATTGTGGCGAGTCACCCAACCGCTGCGCATACAGACTAAGCCCGGTACTACCACGGGTCCACCAGGAGGAGAGGCTACTGATGACACAGCTCAGTCTGGTCATGAGGAGAATGCATCAACTATCATCGAGCAAGAGGCTGGCGGCGAGACAACCCCGACCCCTGACACGGCACGATCCGGTCAAGAAGAGGAGAGCACATCCAGAGATGTCGAGGAAGAGAGAAGATACAATCCACGCCCAAAGCAAAGTCGACGAGTGTGATGGACTGTCGAAATTGTTTAAAGTTATAGGGGTGATAATGATGCAAGTGTGATAAACTGATATAACTTAAAAGCAATGTTCTCCCACCCATAGGTAAATAATGCAAGTATCAAGCTTGAATTATTATTATTATTTTATGATTATGATTATTATCATTATTATGACTTGAAATGGCTATGAAGTGTTTCCAACCATTTAGAATTAGTATTAACATTTATGTAGTCAAATGATCGCATTGTTTATGAGGTTATGTCATGAAACACGTGCTGTGCATATATATAAGTTTAGTTAATGTAAGAACCTGTAATTAATAGTATATAATTTATTCTTTACATTATAACTATGTTGTTAGGCACTCGAGATCTTACTAGAAGGTATTTTGTAACATATCTTTCTAGAAGCCTGGCCAGGCACATATATATGGAGGTGGTCTTGATGGTGGAGACAAGTTTCTGTTCAGTTGGAGTTATGGTTTAACACGAGTTGCACTTGTGACCTCGTGGCCAACATGTTTGTAAACAATCAGCAGTCAATTGTTTTAAGGTTGCAGTCTATATGTGGCATGTGCTTAGTGATAGGCAGTTGTTAAAATGGTGGTTTGTTGATATTTCCAATGTGAGTGTTTTGTTTTTGACAGCAGTTAAATAGGTTATATGCGTGTTTAATGTGTAATGTGTGGATAAATATTTCTATATAAGTAAGTGTACCAACTGACAGCATTTGTGTGCGTGTTTGTGGATACATCACAGTTTCCCGGGTACTGTTGGCAAGCCCCTTCCACTCTGTCTTTTGAGATACGTTCTGTTGTTAATGACGTCTTCCATTGTCCTTCCCCGATCTGCCATGTCCATCGTTAAGATGTCCATCCAATGGGTTCTTGGACTTTCCACCATTCATTTTCCTGCCACATTCTCCAAGTTAACATAAGCTGTATTTGTTGGCTCCATCCTCATTACATGCCCGAACCACCTCAACCTCGACATGCTAACCCAATCTAACAATGATGTTTCAATTGCAGCTTCCTTTCTAACCACATCATACCTTATATTGTCCAGTTTTGTTTTTTTGAATTGTGGACCTGAGGAACTTAATCTCAGATGCCTGTAACCTTGATGAGTCTTCCTCAGTGAAGGTGCAGGTTTCGATACCACAAGTTAAGACAGGTATGAAATACTGACTGAACATCACAAGCTTTGATTTTGTTGCTACTTCTCTCCCATGAAAAGGCAATCCTTGCGTTGCGGACATATGTTTTTTTTGATAGTATTTCTACCCCATAGTCTCTTTTGATAAAAAAAAGCCTTAATTAGAATATGGTGGTGAACTATCAGGCTTAGCAGTTACAGATACCCCTGATGTTGCAAATATTTTAAATAAAAACAATTCATTGGTTTATTAAAGAACAGATTGAATAATCAGAAACATAATTTCATCCGACCTCAGAATAAAGTAAATGTTGCTACAGCTATAACACATTTACTTGATAAATAAATAAAAATAAATAAATATATAAATAAAAAATAAATAAAAACAATCGGATGCAAAATTAAACACTGGCTTCACACAAACAAAATAGGTTGTCTCTCCCTGCAAAAGGCAGGAAATTGTAGTCGATACATTGTTAAAGAACTGAAAGCTGAAAAGTTAAAAAAAAAAAAAAAAAAAAAAAAGGAATGAGATACAGTAAATAATTTCACGGATCCTCTAATTTAAGATAAAAGCACTACTGAAATTATGTGTTGGTGCCTTCAACTTGGTGAAAGAACTTGAATTCCCTTATGGCATATATCATAATGCTACTGCTTTCAAACCACAATTTATCTATTTTTTAGTGGAAAAGAGGAGAAGGAATGAGAAGGAATGTGACAACTCATCGGCTGAGAACAACTATGAAATGTTGAAGTGTACCAGCAAGTCTGATCAGCGCTCTTCTTTATTACCTGCATGTGACTTGCATTTTATTACAGTGTTCATAACATTAACGCTCAACACATGCACTACCTTATTAGCTACTTTATTATTACAGATTTCTAGGTCATTCTGTAGCGGCATGCAACAGTGCAAAGCAAACTGCGCTAATTTTTTCGCCTGGTCACCTACTTGAATTAAGTGTTAAAAGGCTGCAGACCTGCCAGTAAACTGAAGTCATATAAATTTGAGAACTTGCTTGTTGAAATTTCCTTTGTATACGGTAAAATATTACAGTGATGGAAGAAGACAGCCTACCATAAATACGTACAAACAGCACGCGATGTTGTTTAAAAATGATTTTATTACTTTGTCTAATCGGTAAATAAATGTTCAGTGTTGATACAAAGTGGTATTTTCACAACCATCTTGGTGATTTCATTGATTTCATTTAAAATTTCAGTGTAACTTCATCCCTTCAAGGAAAAGTCCATGCAATTTACCCAGCTTAATTTTGGAACAAAAAATTTGGTCATTAGGTGCAAAAATTATGTGGGTAAACACGGTAGTCATCGGGCTTTCAGACAGAAATTGAAATTGCTCCTTAACACAAATCTAGTATTTTAATAAGGTCAGATACGATAGTGTTCTTGAGTCTAGAACAGATGTTGCACCTTACATACATAAAGCCATGGAATGTGTTGGGATTACCTAGTGTTTTGGTCCTAATATAAGACTGGGAATTTTAAGTTTGTGTGTTTGTGTTAAAATGTCCTTATAAAAACTGCAGTAGTTTCACATGAGCAGCATAACATTTAAAAAGTTGTTTTTTTTTTTTTTCTCTATTGGCTTTACGTAGCACTGACACAGATATGTCTTATGGTGACGATGGGACAGGAAAGGGCTAGGACTGGGAAGGAAGCGGCTGTGGCCTTAACTAAGGTACAGCCCCAGCATTTGCCTGGTATGAAAATGGGAAACCACAGAAAACCATCTTCATGGCTGCCGACAGTGGGGTTCGAACCTACTATCTCTTGAATACTGGATACTGGCCGCACTTAAGCGACTGCAGCTATCGAGCTCGGTTTAAAAAGTTTGTATCATTTCCCACTCGTACTGGCTGGAGCAGCGAGCGCACTTTTCAGCTTAGCTCAAGGTCACGATTCAGCTAGATTTCTGGAGTTCTGATGATAATTTTCTCTTACCAATTTTCTTGTGATTAGTGACTGGAAGAATTGACTGTAATGCATTCAAGAACTTCTGAGATTCGATACTTCCATTCAAAACCATATTCTCAAGTTCAACATAACCTTTACAAGTCGATTACACAGTACACGATTTACAAATTACAATGGATGATTTTTAAAAATATCCATTGTGCTTAATTTTATTAGATTAGAGAATTAAAAACTACTTGCGGTTAATTGTTGTTTGGCTTGGCGTTATTTGATTTTTCGATGAGTTTGGCTGAACAAAGCTGCTGACTTGAAAGAAGTTTTCATGTGAAACTGATGAAGTTTCCTTGGTAAAACTGAATGTAAAGTATCGAGGATTTAGACTCATATAATTAATGTTTGAAGCTGGCCCTGCGGTCTGGCTTGCCTGCCTCTCATCCGGAGAACCCTGGGCTCGATTCCTGGCCAGTTCAGGCATTTTTGCCAGGATATGAGGGCTAGTTTCAGGTCTACTCAGCCTACGCTGATTACCATTAATTGAGGAGCTATCTAATGGTGAGAAGGTGAACCCGGTCTAGAGAGCCAGGAATAACGGCAAAGGGGATTTGTCACACTGACAATGCATCATCCCGTAATCTGCAGGCCTTCGGGCTGAGCATCAGTTGCTTGGTAGGCAAAGGGCCAATAGGGCTCTAGTTTGGATTGGTTTGTTTGGGTTGGGTTTAGGAGTGTTTGTAAGATTATAATTGTATATATTTCATTTTTGAGATGTTTAGTCAAAATGTCGATGGATTTAATTCATTCCTGGATTTTCAGTTTTCCTGTATTGTACATCTGCTTTCCGTGGTCCCTCCAAAAACAGAGAATCGGAGATTCCACAGTATCATAAAGTGGAGTGTGCTGTCTAAGAATGGGTGTGCAAATACTGAGGACAATGATCATCAACAATGACAAAGTACAATGCTAAATATGTTAACGAATTGAATCAAAAAGCAGGTAAATTACAGAGGAAGGAATTGTGGCTGAACTGATATTTTGCATGGAAGTGTGCACCTCATCTTTATAGAGCATTTGAGTTCTGCTAAAAGTGTTCTTGGTGATTGCTTTACATAATGACAGTGTATCACATGAAACACTGTTTCTAAACAGCTCTTACATTTTTGGATCGAAACATGAAGGAAGGAAATGTATTTTTTCAACAAAATCATGACCAGAGAGGATTGTTGGGTTCGAAGAGTTTGTGTGGATAGAAATGTCCTCACCTTTGAAAACGTGAAAGAAAACTCTGGGAAAGTGATGTAGACCGCGTTCTTTGACAAAGAAAATTTTGTTCACACAGAATTCGTGGCCACATTATTGCAACATCCAATAGTAGGATGTCACTGCAAACATGTGAAGAGGTTAAGAAAGGAGGTTACAGATCAATAACTATGAACTGACAAAAGACACTGTGCTTCTTCATACAATGCAAAACTGCATTCAGTATGAATCACAACAGACTTTCTGAAATCAATGCCAGTGGTAGAATATAGAAACACCCTCACTACAGTCCAGATTTTAAATCCTGTGATTTTGATGCGTTCACACCTATGAAGAACTTGTGAAGCAATATGAAGAGGTCAAGACTGTGACACAAAAGTGGTTATTGACAGCTGGACAAGAGTTCTTCAAACAAGGTATAGAGAAGTATGGGCCACACTACAATAAATGTTTGAACACACTTGATTATGCAAAAAAGTAGTTAACTATTTTTGGCTGACCTACATAAAACTATAAAACAATGGGATGGTTAACAAATACACGAAGGAAGCAGAATTGGAATTGCAGGTGCACAAGATGGTTGAATGGACATTAGGCTAGGATGACCAGATTCAAAAAAACAAAGAGGACACTTCAACTATTTTTTTTATTAAAAAGGGGGATGAATGTGATTAAAATTCAACAGTACCTGATTGGAATATAGCATACCTGAACAAGTTATTTCCCACTTGATATATAGAACTGAAGTGTATTATCACGCTTCGGCATTATTTACAGGATTTTAAGTGTTTCAGAAATTGGTTCTTCTAAAATATAGGATTCAGGTTTATTACAAACAATAAACACTGATATATTTGTCCTACAAAATGATAACTTATGCAAATACAGTGGACTTGAACTTGGAACTGAAAACTGCACAACGATTTATAATTACCATCATTCAGAAGCTATTTATTCCAGAAGTTGTTATCTTTCAACACAACATTTTTACTGTTAGGACTGCCAATATAGCAGTGCTGCCGTATGTTGCAACGACAAGTTTTGTTGGAATGTAATATTATGACTCATTTCACACGCAGACATATTTAACATTCAAAACGTTCAAAGCTTCTACAACTAGCGCAGTCACACCATTGTTTAAAAAAAAGGGACAAAATGGGCCCAAAATTAATAAAAAGGGACAATTTAGCATCCCATTAGTTTTGTGGGGAAAATGGGATGATAGTCGGGGTGGAAAAAGAAAGTGAGGGACAATCCATTAAGAACGGGACATCTCGTTAACCTACATTGGGCAAACGGCAAAAATAGCATGCAACATGTAGTAGGTCTCCATGTTTTTTTAAAATTATCTTTGTTTGGTGTGTCACCATGTTCAAATACTCCTTTACACTTATGAACATATGCCAAGACAGTTGATACTACTAACCTGTATGTCCTTTATTTTTCTCCCTAAATCCTCAAGAAAATTCAATTTCAGATGGAAATCAGGAAGATCATTGTTCAGCATTATCTCTTGGATATCTTTTAGTGCTTGATCATATTCATTTTTAAGTTCATTCAATCTGTCTTTCATTCTGTCTCTAGCAGCTTCAGCAATGCTAGCTCTTTCTAACAAATTTGCATTTGCATTAAATGCATTGTTTATAGCTTCAGTTAAAGCTCGATTTTTGGAAATCAGGGAATCATACTCATGTGAATTCTTCCACTGTCCCTCTTCTGGTTTTTTTGATGTACTCGCACCCATCAATTCCAACTGCAATTCCAAAACCTGTGGAGAGATTTAATTTTCAATTAAATTATTCATGCTAATGATTTGAACACAAGGAGTTTTGAAAATACAAACAGTATATTAAACTCAAATACCTGATGGAACTGGTTTAAGTGGTAAGATGTGGTGGAGTTACCAAGGAGAAAAATGAATTCTATCATAAAAAAGGTTAAAATGAAGGAGAAAAGGATCTAGGAATAATGGTTGACTGCGCAAAGGCTGACAGACTGAACACTAACAGGCATACGAATCTACAATAAAATGAATGTATATGAATATTGTGTATGCATGTATGTATGTAGCCGGCCCCGTGGTGAGATAGCGGCCCCGGTCTAGAAAGCCAAGAAAAACTGCCAAGAGGATTCGTCATGCTGACCACACGACACCTCGTAATCTGCAGGCCTTCGGGCTGAGCAGCGGTCGCTTGGTAGGCCAAGGCCCTTCAAGGGCTGTAGTGCCATGGGGTTTGGTTTGGTTTGGATGTATGTATGCACGTATGTATGTAACACAAGTATTAAAAAAATGCTTTACAGCACTTTTTGTAAATGCAAAAACAGGGTATAGTTACATTATATAAACTACCCATCTTGTTAATGACCTCACTTTTCAAAACACGTCAGAAATTCTAATGAATAACTGTGTCGCTTTGCCAGAAACACATTAAGAGAGGCAGCAGGAGTAGTATGTAGGAGTGGTATGAAGAAAAATGAGCGGAAACCCAGTGACGGAAGGATGGAACGATATACAGTGCAGAAGAAGAAGGTCTTAGGACACAGTTACAAAGTAAGAGGGTGGAAGCGAGAAAAGAGTATCAGTCAAGAGAAGCAAATAGGGCAAGGGCAGAATAGAGTAGAAGGTGGATAGAAGAATGGACAGAGATGATGGAAGAATTAATACGCAAAGATAGAGAAAGCAATAAAAAGGCACAATATGGAATGGTTAGAAGTAAGAGAAGAAAATACATACCAGTAATGAAGAATTACAAAATAGTAAGTAAATAAAGATGGCAAGGAGGTGGAGGAAAAAAAAGGAACTCAAAATGATGTGGAAATGAAATGGCGTATGGCTTTTAGTGCCGGGAGTGTCCGAGGACATGTTCGGCTCGCCAGGTGCAGGTCCTTTTATTTGACACCCGTAGGCGACCTGCGCGTCGTGATGAGGATGAAATGATGATGAAGACGACACATACACCCAGCCCCCGTGCCAGCAAAATTAACCAATTAAGGTTAAAATTCTCGACCCTGCCGGGAATCGAACCCAGGACCCCTGTGACCAAAGGCCAGCACGCTAACCATTTAGCCATGGAGCCGGATGTGGAGGAATTACTCAAAAGAATTACTAAATTCAAATGGAATCTCATAGGACGAAGTAATTGAGGAAGATGAAGATGAACTACAATGGAAATGGACTTTATGTGGGAGGAAGTGGAAGTAGTATTGAGGAGTATGAAAGGACGAACTTTTACAATTGGCTTTATGTCGCACCGACACAGATAGGTGTTATGGCGATGGGAAAGGAAAGGCAGGGTGTCTATATATTTCAGTAAACCATTTTTCATGACTTTCACGATCATTTCCTAAAATATTTCATGACTTGATCAAAATAAGCAATTATGAATTAGAAGGAAGGAATGCCCACAACTTTACAATTTGGCCACTTATATTATTTATTTATTTATTTTGTAAAGCATTTAGCAGGGTAATTATAAAAAAAAAAAAACATTGCACTTCTAGTGATACACAATAAAAGTATTACCTACCTACTGGTATATTTATTCAGTAATTCATTTTAAATTAGGGGTGACACTATATTAATTACAGTATCCAGAAGTCTTACACATTGAAAAAATGTTGAATTATCATTCAAAAGTCTTATACTTAATATATGATAAAATGTGAGGTTTAGAAAGAATAACAGCAAATCCAGGGCACAATATATATGGGGTAACAGAAGGACAAAAACAGTAATTTATCACTTCATGGTGGAAAGTGCAAGTCGCAGTTGATGGATGGCTCTACCGAGAGAAACACTTGGCGGAGACCATCCAATAGTGGTTTCAATAATGAGAGAAAATAACTGAAAGAATAAAAGAAATAAGAGAGAAGAAAATGAAAGTATAGAAACTAAATGGTAAAAATGTACAGGAAATATTGAAACAACCATTTCCAGGAATGGATGTTGGAAGAGTCCCAAGTTTAAAGATACATTTGTAAGCTGAGCAGAGAAAATTTGCAAGAGTATATGACAGGAGACACCATGCTAGAAAGAAACAGTGAAGGAAGTTGTGAAGGAAATGAAGATAACACGGAATAATGGAATAGAGATAAAAGAAGTATCAAGAAATTAAAAAGAGACATAAAAATTTAGTAACGAGAGAGAGAGAGAGAGAGAGAGAGAGAGAGAGAATATGTATACGGGAGCAAAACAATGCGATATGGGCTTGTAAGAAGCAAAAGAAGCGTATGCATGAAAGATGAAGGTTAAGAATTACTAACACAGCCTAAAGAGATTCAAATAATTTGTAACAGATAGCACTGTTCTAAGTGCCATGCTCTGTTGCTATCTCTTGTTCCAAGTGCCATGGATCATTTTGGGAGGGTTTTGTTCTGTGTGTTGAGAGCAGGAAATAGTATGTGGTTAGAAAGTCTTCATGGCTGACGGATGTGCGTAAGATCAGCTCCTCAGTCAAAGTGAATTAGAAGGTGTTATTTCCTAGTAATATATATCAAACGTGTTAAAGTGTGCAAACATAGTCTGAAAGTGTTTAAAGTGTCTCCCTGTCGTGGCCATATTTTTATCAGTTCATTAAAATATTCCATTGTGAAACAAGATAACCAGGAGCAACAAGCGCAACAGCAAGGAAGCGAACGGTAGTGCCAACCTCATGGAATAGACCGTCACGAGGGTCCTGAATGAGACTCAGCTCGGGTAAGTTTCTGGTCAGAATTATAGAGGCGATATCGGAGCGAGTGACCACACTTGTTGTTAAAGAACAAACTTGAGTGTCTGGACAACGAAATCCAGACACTTAGGTGAATTCGAAGCTAGAAGTGACTCTCTCGAACAATATAGTAGGATACCAATATAAATGGTCCGTTATTGGACATTATAAATTTTCCAGCTAACTCATTCCAACTCCAGTTTCCCAGGTGTGATACACGAGCCCCTTCCATTTTGTTCTGTCCATGAACCATTCTTCGTTCACAATCTGCTCCCAATCCTGACCTCTCTTCTCTACATCCTTCTTCACTAAGTCTGTCCATTTTTCTCTAGGTATGCCCACTGGTCTCTTTCCCCTGATTTCTCTTTCATACTGCTTTCTTGCAGATCTGTTGGCACTCATTCTTTTCACATGACCAAACCACTTCAGTCTTGCCTTTTGGATCTTCTGGAGTAGGAGTTTTCTAGTCCTACGTCTTCTCTGACTATTTCATTCCTGATTTTATCCCTCCTGGTCTTCTGGATCATTGTGCGTAGGAACTTCATTTCTGCTGCTTGGAGTTTCGAGTTGTCCTTTCTTGTTAATGTAGTGGTTTCCAGGCTGTATGTGAGGATAGGGGTGTAGTATGATTTATACAGTGTCATCTTGGTTTTGAGTGGTACTTGTTTATCCCATAGTAGCTGTCTTACTTGGAGGTAAAAATGTATTGCTTTGCTGATTCAACTATTTACTTCATATTTAGCTAAGTTATCCTTGGACATTATACTACCCAAGTACTTAAATTCTGTGACACTGTCCAGCTTAGTGCCATTTAGCATGATTTCTGGCTGATTGTCACCCTTCTGTACCTTCAACACCACTGTTTTAGCCTTGTTGATGTTTAATCCATATCTCTCAAACTCTTGACTCCACCCCTGCAGTCTCTTTTCTACATCTTTACCCCAAATTACTACATCATCTGCAAATGCAAAAGCTTTTAAGTCTTGTTGCCCCTTTTTTTTGGCGCATTTAATATGGTATCCATTACAATGATAAATAATAGGGGCGACAAAGCACTACTTTGTTGTACTCCCCTTTTTGTCTCAAACCAGTCTGACAGTCCAGAAACGACTTGTACACAGCTTCTGGTTTTCTCGAAAAGCACCTTAACTTTTGAAATTAGACTGTCTCAAACTTCGAGCTTTCTCAGGCACTCCCAAATAAGCTACCTTGGTATGCTGTCATAGGCCTTTTCGATGTCAAGGAACAGTAGATATAAAGGCTTCTCTTTTTCCCAATGTTTTTTCCATCATCCTGACAGCAAATATAAGATCTGTTGTTGACCTCCCAGGCCTAAAGCCATATTGTTCCTTTTCTAAAAGTGGTTCTACAATTTCTTGCAGTCTATTCTCCATAATTTTTTCCAGAATTTTTAGTCCATGAGAAAGTAGAGTGATGCCACAGTAGTTGGTACATTTCCGTCTCCTACCTTTCTTGAATATAGGTGCAATTATACCTTTCTTCCAGTCTTCTGGCATGGTATTTTTCTGCCATACTACATTTAGGAGTCTATATAGCCATTGGATTGCTGGGGTTCCCCCTGCTCTTAACATGTCCACACTTAACTCATCTATTCCTGCAGCTTTCCCTTTCTTCATACTTTTAAAGCTCTTCTCTATCTCCAACCATGTGATTGGTGGCTCCATATTTTTACTGGGCTCTTCACTTTTTCCAGATTCTTCTGTTTTGAATAACATTTGATGCCTCTCTATTCAGGAGCTTGTCAAAGAAGGTCTAGAATTCTCTCCTGATTCCATCTTCCTCTCGTACTACTGATCCGCAGTCCTGCTCTATTACCTTGATGTCTTCTAGGTTATTTCGCTTGTTTTTAATTACTCTATAAAGAAGTTTCTTGTTTCCTCTGCTTCCTCTTCCAACTTTTCCACAAACTCATTCCATTTTTTCTCTTTCTCTTCTCTTACTATCCTCTTAGCTGTAAGTTTTTTTGCCTTGTAGAGTTCCTGTAGTTTAGTTATTTCTTGGCCACCTGGATCTTGTGCATCTCTTTGCTTTTCTTTGTCTAGCATCTTTTTTGCCCAATTTCTCTCTTTTATAGCCAATCTGACTCTGTCTTTCCATCAAGGGGTATCTTTTTCTTTCATGGCCGATTCTGTTACTCCACGCAGGTCTTTAGCTTCACCCACCAAAGTATCCTTAAAAATTTTCCATTCTTCTTCTACTGTATTCATTTCCCCTTTTGGTAAGTGTCTCTGTATCCTTATTTTATATTCTTCCTTCAGCTTCGCTTCTTCTAATTTCCAAGTCTTCACTTTATGTTTTCTTTTTCTTTTCTTCGGGGTTGTGTTAGCCACATGATTTCGGTCTGCAATCAATAATCTATGATCACTGTCCATACTCTCACTGGGGATAACTTTGACATCAGTTACATATTTCCCTCCTCCTTTGTTAGTGATGATATAGTCGATGAGAGACATGTTTTCCATCCCAGATATATCTTGTTATCTTGTGGCTGTCTTGTTTTTGGAAGAAGGTATTTTTTGATGATCAATCCATTTCTTCTGCACAAATCAAGCAGTTGTTCGCCTTCTGCATTTCTGTTCCCAAACTAATGTGGTCCAATGATTTCCTCATAACCAAGCCTGTCTGTCCCAAGTTGTGCATTTAAGTCCCCAATGACGATGACATTTTCTTCATCAATTATATCTTCTAGATCTTGACAGAATTGTTCCTTCTCTTGAACACTACATCCAACCTGTGGTGCATATACCTGCACTACCGTGTAATTTGTGGACTCCAGCTGCATAGATAATTTATTTATCCTATAATTCTTATAGGATACTTCGGTAATGGTGTCCATGTCTTTTGTTATCAGGAAAGCTACACCATTTCTGGCCTCTTCCTCGCGTCCACTCCATACTAATTTGTAGCCATCTCTGAGAATCTTGCTACCTGCCTTTCTCCATTCTGTTTCACTCATTCCCAATATGCATAGATTTTTCCTCTTCATCATAGTGATAAGTTCTTCAGTTTTTCTAGTCAGGGTCAAAATATTCATAGTCCCAATTCTTACATTGTTCTTCGGACATATCTGTCTTTCATCGGAGCCCTGTTGGCCGTCATACCTGCCAAATCTGCTCAAAGACTTTGTCAATTTCAGTATTATTTTTGATCTCCATTCGAGGCTCGTTTGATTGTTGAAAGCAATTCGAAGATGCTACCACTGGCTTGCTAGGCCTACCATGGATCTTCGCATTGATACTTTGTTATGCACTAGATGGTCAGTGCCTGACACGCGTTTCCTCATGTCAGTTAAGTCTATGGTTCACCCGCCAATACTCAGGAGGCTAATTGCAGTGGTTGCCTACTGGGCGATGGGGTTGCCACATCCCTACGCCAGTTAAATAATAATAAATGATAATAATAATAATAATAATAATAATAATAATAATAATAATAATAATAATAATAATAAATAATAATAGATAAATAATGTTCACACTTGTAAAAAATCAAAGTTTTGTCCAGGGTTAGATGTTTACTTTTGACAGACTTGTTATGACTATTGCCAAGGAGTTTTTGGCACTCCTCTCATGGCACTAGTTATTGGGCTTTCAGGCAGGAAATGAGTCTTGAGAGTTTGCAATATGCTTTGAAGATTTCTCATGTCTCTTGACTTGAGATATCGCTGTGGTTGGTCATGGCTCATTTCTGAGTAAGTGTGACTGTCTTTACAAAATGTAGTTTCTCTGCACTTTTATTAATTTTGATGGTTACCTAAGATCAACTTTTTACAGTTGCTACAATTTCAATGCACTCATCTTCTGACACCATCAGGGACCTGAACAGATGCTGCTCCTTATATACATAAAGCCATGGGAGGCCTTGGAATATTACCACATTGGCCCAAATATAAGACGAGGATTTTTTGTTCTCATTTTTACGTTAAAATGTCCTTATAAAAACTGCAAATGTTTTACATGTGCAGCTTAACATTTAAACAGTCTGTATCATTTCCCACCTGTAGCCCACTGACTTCTGCAGTGTGTCTCAATGTGCTTCGTAGCTGAGCTCAAAGTCACAAAACTGAGACTGGCGTTTTAATGATTATTTATTCAATGAATATTGTGGTCTGTGATTAGTGATGTGCAGAATTGAATATAATGCATTTGAGAACTTTTGAGAGTGGATACTTGTATTCAAAACCATATTTTCGAGTACAACATTACCTTTAAATTTGAGGAGGTCTAATGATAATTTATGCAGTACAAGACTTACCTTACAAAATCTGACTACATATACCGGTGACCAAATAATGAAATGTGATTTAAAACAAAAAGGATTCTGCCATCATGCTGTGCGTAATCTGTCCAGTGGTTGGACACTGTGCATGACGATGAGATGATGATGATGGTGGTGGTATAAATTGAATATTTCACTTTAAAACAATAAAATGGTGCCACATCAAATGGATCACATTGCCCACAAGTTTCAGACAATATGTAACGGTTCAAATCCCGTTACAAGCATTCATTTGTATTATTATTATTATTATTATTATTATTATTATTTTGCTAGTTGCTTTACGTCGCACCGACATAGATAGGTCTTATTATTATTATTATTATTATTATTATTATTATTATTATTATTATTATTATTATTATTATTGTTGTATCTGTATTATTATTACTATTATTGTAACTATTATTATTGTTTGATTCTATTCTATAACCTGATTTTGCTATGTATTAATTAATTATCGCTTGCTTCATTGTAGTTAATTTATTGTATGTATATATGTGTGTGTGTATTAGCTTCAAAATAATGTAGAGTGAGATTTAATGCCTAATATCAGATATGGATATATTATTAAGATACTACCTTTTAAAACATTGCAACACATGGTGCAATACTGTTACAATAACTGTCGAGTCATTGCTCTGTCATTGTATGCATTTAGCGATGAGATCATATGTAGGGAGTTCCTAGGGTGTCTCAGGCTATTTCAACATAACATGTAACATTTGTAGCTGGGTGGGAGCGACATCATATCTATTTTAAGCTCTGACATGGGTGTTATACCATGTGTCAACTAATGGCTATATATACTATAGCGGCAGTCATTTGGATGGTGAGGCCACAGATGGTCAGTGAGTAAGTTGGATAGTTCAGTTGTTAGAAGCAGTTGGCTGGAAGGAGATGAATGGAGAGACTTGCCATGAAGTCAATTCAAGTCAATTGAAAGGAGACGAATGGGGAACAGTGATATGGATACGTAATCGTCAGTGACCAAATGGATTATATGTTCGGAGTGTGTTTTATGTACTGTATCTGTTCGGTTGAGTTCTTGTGTCAGTTAGGTGACAGCCGAATATTGAGTCGTCATAATGCAGACTAGCAGTTATCAGTGAATTACTTGTAAAGTTGATTGTGAAGTGTGAATATAATTTCAAGCCATGCTGTACCTCGTTTGTGAAACTAAAAGGATACATCACCAAATTAGGTTTGAGATACCTACAGCGTATACCAACTCAAAGGAATACATTGTAATAACACTCAAAGGGTTTGAGGTACAGTCAAGTGAACAGTAAGGGATAAATTTCTTGTACAACTTTTAAATGTCTGGTCAAGAATATTTCAAATTTAATGCCTACAGTTTCCTTCAGTTATAATGTCACGAGTTTCATATTTTCTTTTTAATTATCGCAGTAAATCTCACTAGTTAAAGTCAATTTTTAAAGAATATATTTTGTTTATTATCAAATATAATTGGTTGTTTCACATCTACAGTAGCTCAGATAACCTCAAATTTTAAAGGGGAAACCGACCGCCATCTCTTTTTCAATGAACCTATATGTTATGCTGACAAAGTAAGCTTATTACGCAACACCCTAGAGATATTCAAGACTCTCATTCTAGAGTATTATCATTACATTCATTTGAAATTACAAAAATGACAGATGTTCTCTCTTGTTCACTAACACAGTAGAGCCTCAGTAATCCAAACTGAGGCCATAGTCAGTTCAGATTTCAAAATGTTCGGATTATCCAAACAAACACATAATATTGGGTACTGAATTGGTATTATGCTATACAGAATGGCATGCAGCTGCCATGCCAACCATCGTAATGGTTGAACAACGCTGGTGGAATATTGCAAGTTTAAGCCTGTTTAGTTCCTTATGCCATAATGTATAAAAGTGCGACCTCTTCTGCTTTTACACCTAAGCCAACTGAAAAGACTTGTAGCCTCGCCGCATAGTGGCAGCATTGTCATACGAGACGGCAGTTGTACTGCCATAAGTACATGGTAAGGGTTATCTCAAGTTTTCATAATAATCGGCGAGTGATTAGTTGCTATTCATTGTCAATGTGAAAACATACAGGCAATGCAGTTGTCAACTTATCCCTTACTTATTTAGTGAGTATTATGTGTAAAACACATTGTCTTTAAAGACAGCAACATGGATAAACTAGATACTACCTAAGTACAATATGCCCACAAAAGACAGCAATTTTTTTTTTTTCAAAGCAGAAGAAAGCTATCCCTACAAAAGTCAGAAAACTTACTTGTAACTATTTTGCATGTGATATTTTTCTGGTAACTTCACAGTAGAAGTAGAATCGTTCTTGATGAATAGTGAAATGGCAGAGATTCCAAGACAGACGTGGAAGTCAGAAGCAGTCCACCATATCGTTCCCTACCAAAATATTTTTCAAAGAGAGTTAGCAAACTTAAGTCTCCCGTGAAAAGGCAATCCTTGCGTTGCGGACATATGTTTCTTTGATAGTTAGTATTTCTACCCCATAGTCTCTTTTGATAATAAAAGCCCTAATTAGAATATGCTGGTGAACTATCAGGCTTAGCAGTTACATATACCCCTGATGTTGCAAATATTTTAAATAATAACAATTCGTTTGTTTATTAAAGAACACATTGAATAATCAGAAACGTAATTTCACCAGAACTCAGAATAAAGTAAATGTTGCTACAGCTATAACACATTTACTTGATAAATAAATAAATAAATAAATAAATAAATAAATAAATAAATAAATAAATAAATAAATAAATAAATAAATAAATAAATAAATACAATTAAATAAATACACTGACTTAGCAAATGTTGTGGGGCCTCCTCTGGCCCTGCAAACTGCAGTGAGACACCGTGGAAGTGAGTCGACAAGTCCCTGGTAGTCCTCTGGACGCACCTGACACCAAATCGTTTGCAGAGCGGCCGCCAATGCTGGTGTGTTCGTGGGTGCAGGACCCATGGCACGGAGCCTGCGTTCCAGGACATCCCAGATATGCTTGATGGGGTTCATATTGGGGCTCCTGGGTGGCCATGGCAGTCGTTGGACCTCCGCTGTATGTTCCTGGAACCATTCCTGGGCGACGTGGGAGCGATGTTGCGGCACGTTATCATCTTGAAACATGCAGAACAGTCTGGGCGCTGGAAGGCCAAAAATGGGTGGAGATGGTCTCCGAGCAGCTCAACATGCTGCGTAGCATTCAAAGTCTCTTCTAGAACAACTGGGGGCCCATTCCATTCCAGGAAAATGCACCTCAGACAATAACAGAGACACCATTGCCCTGGACCACACTTTCGAGGTAGGCGGGATCCACCGCTTCATGTGGTCTGTGCCAAACACGGTGCCGCCCATCGGCATGGTGCAGTTGAAATCGTGATTCGTCCGACCATATCACGTTACGCCATTGTTCCAGTGTCCATCCCTGGTGACTGGCGACAAATGCGCGTCGTTGTGCCCGATGACGTTGGGTTCAACAGTGGCACCCCTGTGCGACGCCGGCTCCCATACCCCATAGAACCCATGTTCCTACTGATTGTCCACTGGGAGATGTGTCTAGCATGGCCTGTGTTGAATTGAGCCGTGATTTCTTGCACGGTTGCCCATCTGTCTCTATTGACAATCCATCTCAGATGTCGCCGGTCACAGTCATCGAGGGTGGCTGGACGGCTGGTCGTTTGTCTGTTGTGGACGGTGACACCCGCATTCAACCATTCACGATACACCCTGGACATGATTGATCGTGTGAAGCCGAATTCCCGCACCAATTCTGAAATCACACTTCCCATCCGTCGGGCACCGACCACCATACCGCGTTCGAACAGTGTCAGCTCACGACGCGTTCCATGTTACACCTGTCACATGCACAGCCACTGCTCACAAGGTCTCCTATACAACTGCCGCTGGCACATGGGGCATGTGGTACACAGACAACACACCTGGACACCTCAGAGCTCCGCTATCCCATGACATTTGCTCAGTCAGTGTAAATAAAAACAATCGGATGTAAAATTAAACGCTGGTTTCACACAAACAAAATAGGTTGTCTCTCCCTGCAAAAGGCAGAAAATTGTAGTTGATACAATGTTACAGAACTGAAAGCTAAAAAGTTAAAAAAAAAAAATGAGATACAGTAAATAATTTCGTGGATCCTCTAAGTTAAAACAAAAGCACTACTTAAATATGTGTTGGTGCCTTCACCTTGGTGAAAGACCTTAAATTCAACGCAACTTAAAGGCCCTACTTAAAAGATCCACATCTCTTTTTACCGAACAAGAACAATTAAAACTTGTCAATATGAATCCTAGGCTCCCAGAAACTAGAGCTTTGCCCAAAATACATTAAAAAGATGTCCGATAATTAATTGCCGAAACTCTCCCATGTATAAGGTCTCCAAATACATTCATAAATTTTTGAAAAGCATTACACTTTTAATAATAAACAACCATTAAGAAATTCCACTGACTTATGTGACATTTTGTTTAAATTTGGCATGCGTCCAAACCGGATGATGTGCTCATATGACGTAGTGAATACATTCCCGAATATTCCGACAGATAAAACTGTTAATATTATTCATGATAATATTTGTAAACACAGCAATCTTAGTAAAATGGAAGTAGAAGAATTCACTAGATTATTAAATTTTGTAACAGACAATAATTACTTCTCATTTAACAATAAAATTTACAAACAGAATGGATTAGCAATGGGTGACCCAATATCAGGCATCCTTGCTGACATATTTATGGATTCAATCGAACACAATGAGATAATAGCAAAAATTAAAGGAAATGATTTATGGTTGAGATATGTAGATGATACGTTTGTAATCATAAACAAGGATGTCACTAATAGTCAAGAAATCTTAAATAAGCTAAATGAAATCAAACCTAATTTGAAATTCAAGAAAGAGGGCGAAGTCGATAACTCATTGAATTTTCTAGATGTAACTGTTACGCGTAAAGATAACACTCTTGATTTCCAAATATTTAGAAAACCGATACAATCATCTACAACCATAACCAATTTTTCTTTACACCCAAATTCACATAAACAAGCATCTTTCACAGTCTAATTTATAGAGCACTTAAAATCCCTTTATCTCCCAAGAATTTGAAGAAAGAATAGAATTGCTAAACAGAATGGTTTCAAAATAGAAATGATCAATAAATTGATCAATAAAATTAAGAACAAGTTATGCACGAATCTGATACCGGAAAAAACCCAAAAAACTCAGTATGCTACATTCACTTTTAATAATCCAGCTATACACCAGATTACTAACGTGTTCAAGAAACATAATTCTAATATAGCTTTTAGAACTACTAATACTAGCCAATCCATATTCTTTAATCATAAAAAGTTAACCCTGACAGTAACACCATACGTTTTTCTGACGTGTTGTGCGAATGAATGCCATCTATTCCTCTTAAGGAGGGGAGAGTTATCCCCTCCACCACCTCTATTCCTTGTTCATTCCATCTGGTAACTTTAATGTAACTTTAAATAATAGGCTTTGAGTGACACGTCTTCGAAACGTGTGGTGTAACTAAAGCGATATTTATAGACGTGTTACTGTCAGGGTTAATTATGACAAAATTTGTCATTTGGGATCAGGAGTATACAGACTCAAATGTACACAGTGTAATTTTTCGTAAGCTGGCAGAAGCTTTATGACAAGATACATGGAACATGTTAACGCAAAAAAACATAGGAAATACTCAGCGATGAGTTTACATATGAGGGAGAATGGGCACCAATTTGAGTCCATAGAGAAAGACCTAGCGATAATTAGAAACATAGAGAAAGGGAGAATGTTGAACGAATTAGAAAGTTTATATATCTATTTAGATCAGACGTATAATAAGGAACAAAATCTTAATGAAATCTCGGACAGTAAAAGCATATTACATGAATTAACGCCGAAACTATTAAAGACAGTTAGTTCAAATAAATTTAAGATACCGAATATATTTAATTCTTCATACTCCAATACTCCACCCATACCTACAGATATTAGGCCTACTTCCAGCAAAACGGTTGACTCCGCCCCTTTGTCAGCCTCGTCACAGTTAACTCCACCCTTCCACACTCCCCTATTCCTTCCCCTCCAAGTTCACTGCCGCCTTCGCAGCACAGTTATAATACGAGACTCAGAGCCAACAGAAGGGCAGCTACCAACACAACAGTAGTTAACAAATAACAACTTTCAACTAACATGTTAAGTCCTCATCTCGTCCAAATTATGTAAGCTGAATTTCTCTCCTTGTGTACAACTTTTTAATTCATTCTTTCCTTCCCTTACGGAGAACATTTTTTCAGTATCCTCTGACATTTCCTGACAAGGTTTTAGCCAATAGGATTGCCTACTGGTGCTAAAGGCTACAATATTTCAACTGTTGCTTCAGTTTCACCTTATGCTCACGAATTTCTTTAGCGGCCTTGTTTTTATGACAGTCATGTTTGTACTTGTGTTCACGCCCTCCTGTCGTTTGCATTATGTTATTATCACTCTGATATTCCATTAACATTTTTAAATGAACTATTTTAATTGGAATTTTAATGGAAGAAGTTTTAGTCTACGACAAGATCATAGTTTAATCATTGACTGTGTTTCCATTAACATGTTTGTATAATGTATCATTTTTCACATTTCTATATCCTGAATTTTAATAACTGGCTAAACTTTTTTTTTTTTTTTTTTTTTTTGCTAGGGGCTTTACGTCGCACCGACACAGATAGGCCTTATGGCGACGATGGCTAAACTTTTAGCTTCCATATTTAATATTAGATGTACTCTTGAAGATTGTTCTTAGGCTGAAGATGCCTTACACTGAGGGCAAAACATGTCCCATTTAACTGATAGTCTGTTTATGTAACCACTATAAGTGAAAATAAAAGTATTGAATAGGTGGATTATAAAACACCTTTATTTTTTTATGAACTGTAAATTTTCAATACGGACCAAAAATGAGATTTATAACATGTAACATACCACTTAGTCAAGCAGTTTGTCTCTTTTCTCCTAAGTCTTCCCAGCCCAAACTTAGCAACAACCTTTTGTCAGAAATCACCCAGAACAAATCGAGCTGCTTTTCTTTGGATTTTTTTCAGTTCCTGAATTTTGAAGGTCTGTAACCATTGGAGACCTGTCCTTTGTATGTAGTCTTGTGTATTTGCTGTCTATACCATAATAAAACAATGTTTACCAATAGCCTGTGTTCTGTCAATTTTTCCTATAATTGCCCTTAAATACGGAACAAATATGAAATTTATAGCCTGTAAGATCAGGCGTAAAGTCAGGATTGCTTCACGTTTTCCTACATTTTTCTGAAACCAAATTGATTTTCTCCCTACTCAGTTTCAACTTGTCGTTCCATTCTTCTGTAAATAATACATGTTAACATTTTGCAGGCATGAGATATTAAGCTAATGGTGTGATAGTTTTCACACTTGTCAGCACCGGCCTTCTCTGTATATGGACGAAAAAGCAAGTACCTGATGATTTTTGTAAAGGTGTAATAATACTGGTATTTAAGAAAGGTGACAGGAAGGTATGTGACAATTATCAAGGAAATACACTGTTGTCACAAGTAGCCAAAATATTGGAAAGAATAATATAGAGGAACGGTGGAAAGAAATTTAGAAGAGCAGTATGGATTTCGACAGGGTAGGTCAACTATAGATCCTATATTTACCATGAGATTACTGTTGGAAAAACAGTGGGAATATCAAAAAGATCTGGTGATGGTATTACTTGATCTAGAGAAGGCACATATTTTGTAATAGAGAAAGTGTTTTCAATTCTAATCAGTGGATGAATTTTGGACTTTGAAATTATCATTACATTTCATCTCATTTCGTACCATTAGGGGCCAATGACCTAGATGTTAGGCCTCTTTAAACAACAAGCATCACCATCAATAGAGAAAAGGTGTGGGGAAACCCTGGAAAGAATAGGATGTCGAAAGCAATGTATAAGAATTGTTCCCGTTGTGTCCAGAATCCAGTGGGAAGAACAAATTGGTTTAGAAACCAAACTGGACTAAGACAGGGAAGTGTACTGTTGCCACTTACATTTATAATGGTCATGGATGAAATTCTAAAGGAAACACAGCCAAGTTATGGAGGGGATATAAAATATTGTTGTTTGCAGATGACATAGTGATATGGGGAGACAACAATACAAAAGTGCAAATCCAACTACAGGATTTAAATGACATTGTTCAGAAATATGGTGCGAAAATCAGTGTGGGGAAAGAGCAAAAGAGTGGGGATGACAAGAGAAGAAAGAGAAGTAGAAGGAATCTTTAGTGTCTGAGGACAAAACCTTGAGGTAGTTCAATACTTCAAATATTTAGGAAGTGAAATAATGCAAGATGCAAGTTTGGACAAGGAGATCAGCAGAAGGGTACAAGCGAGAAATACGTTCTACCAGAATGTAAGGAACCTGGTGTGGAACAGGGAAGTTCCTACGAAATGCATCAGAGACGTGGACTTTGACAGCAAGAAATGAGAGCAAGATTCAGGCCAGTGAGATGAAGTTCCTGAGGAGTATGGTAGGAGGGACAAGGAGAGTCAGAGTATCGATCACTACTGATCTGCATTTAGGGCAGTCACCCAGGTGGCAGATTCCCTATCTCTTGTTTTCCTAGCCTTTTCTTAAATGATTGGAAAGAAATTGGAAATTTATTGAACATCTCCCTTGGTAAGTTATTCCAATCCCTAACTCCCCTTCCTATAAACGATATTTGCCCCAATTTGTCCTCTTGAATTCCAACTTTATCTTCATATTGTGATCTTTCCTACTTTTAAAGACGCCATCCAAACTTATTCGTCTACTGATGTCCTCCCACACCATCTCTCCACTGACAGCTGGGAACATACCACTTAGTCGAGCAGCTTGTCTCCTTTCTCCCAAGTCTTCCCAGCCCAAACATTGCAACATTTTTGTAACGCTTACTCTTTTGTCGGAAATCGCCCAGAACAAATCGAGCTGCTTTTCTTTGGATTTTTTCCAGTTCCTGAATCAAGTAATCCTGGTAAGGGTCCCATACACTGGCACCATACTATATTTGGGGTCTTACATCAGACTTATATGCCTCTCCTTTACATCCTTACTACAACCCCTAAATACCCTCATAACCATGTGCAGATATCTGTACCCTTTATTTACAATTACACTGACTGACAGAGCAAATGCAACACCAAGAAGAAGTGGTTCGAAAGGGATGAAAGTTGGGGAAAAAACAGAGACGGCACGGACGAATAATTGATGTTTATTTCAAACCGATATGCAGTTTACACAATGCGCACGGCATAGACACAGTAGGATGTAGGACCACCGCGAGCGGCGATGCACGCAGAAACACGTCGAGGTACAGAGTCAATAAGAGTGTGGATGGTATCCTGACGGATGGTTCTCCATTCTCTGTCAACCATTTGCCACAGTTGGTCGTCTGTACGAGGCTGGGGCAGAGTTTGCAAACGGCGTCCAATGAGATCCCACACGTATTCGATTGCTGAGAGATCCGGAGAGTACGCTGGCCACGGAAGCATCTGTACACCTCGTAGAGCCTGTTGGGAGATGCGAGCAGTGTGTGGGCGGGCATTATCCTGCTGAAACAGAGCATTGGGCAGCCCCTGAAGGTACGGGAGTGCCACCGGCCGCAGCATATGCTGCACGTAGCGGTGGGCATTTGACGTGCCTTGAATACGCACTAGAGGTGACGTGGAATCATACGCAATAGCGCCCCAAACCATGATGCCGCGTTGTCTAGCGGTAGAGCGCTCCACAGTTACTGCCGGATTTGACCTTTCTCCACGCCGACGCCACACTCGTCTGCGGTGACTATCACTGACAGAACAGAAGCGTGACTCATCGGAGAACACGACGTTCCGCCATTCCCTCATCCAAGTCGCTCTAGCCCGGCACCATGCCAGGCGTGCACGTCTATGCTGTGGAGTCAATGGTAGTCTTCTGAGCGGACGCCGGGAGTGCAGGCCTCCTTCAACCAATCGACGGGAAATTGTTCTGGTCGATATTGGAACAGCCAGGGTGTCTTGCACATGCTGAAGAATGGCGGTTGACGTGGCGTGCGGGGCTGCCACCGCTTGGCGGCGGATGCGCCGATCCTCGCGTGCTGACGTCATTCGGGCTGCGCCTGGACCCCTCGCACGTGCCACATGTCCCTACGCCAACCATCTTCGCCACAGGCGCTGCACCGTGGACACATCCCTATGGGTATCGGCTGCGATTTGACGAAGCGACCAACCTGCCCTTCTCAGCCCGATCACCATACCCCTCGTAAAGTCGTCTGTCTGCTAGAAATGCCTCCGTTGACGGCGGCCTGGCATTCTTAGCTATACACGTGTCCTCTGGCACACGACAACACGTTCTACAATGACTGTCGGCTGAGAAATCACGGTACGAAGTGGGCCATTCGCCAACGCCGTGTCCCATTTATCGTTCGCTACGTGCGCAGCACAGCGGCGCATTTCACATCATGAGCATACCTCAGTGACGTCAGTCTACCCTGCAATTGGCATAAAGTTCTGACCACTCCTTCTTGGTGTTGCATTTGCTCTGTCAGTCAGTGTATATTTATGTGATTATCCCAATGATGATATTTTCTTATATTAACACCTAGGTACGTACAATAATGAAATGGCATATGGCTTTTAGTGCTAGGAGTGTCCAAGGACAAGTTCAGCTCACCAGATGCAGGTCCTTTGATTTGATGCCCGTAGGCGACCTGCGTATCGTGGTGGTGGTGGTGGTGGTGATGATGACACATACACCCAGCCCCCGTGCCAGCAAAATTAACCAATTAAGTTTCAAATTCCCGACCTTGCCAGGAATCAAACCCAGGACCCCTGTGACCAAAGGCCAGCATGCTAACCATTTAGCCATGGTGCTGGACGGTACTTACAATGATCCCCAAGAGGAACCTTCACCCCATCAATGGAGTAATTAAACCTGAGAGGACTTTTCCTATTTGTGAAACTCACAACCTGACTTTTAACCTCGTTTATCACCATACCATTGCCTACTGTCCATCTCACAATCTTTTAATTTATTACTCTGTACAGAATAACATCATCTGCAAAAAGCCTTATCTGTGATTCCACTTCTTTACTCACATCATTGATATATATATATATAAATAAGAAAACATGAAGGTTCAATAACACTGCCTTCAGGAATTCTCCTCCTGATTATTACAGGCTCAGATAAAGCATCGACTGCTCTAATTCTCTGAGTTCTATTTTCTAAAAATATAGCCACCCATTCAGTCACTCTTTTGTCTAGTCCAATTGCACTCATATTTGCCAGTAGCCTCCCATGATGTACCATATCAAATACTTTAGATAGGTCAATCACGATACAGTCCATTTGAACTCCTGAATCCAGGATATCTGCTGTATCTTGCTGGAATCCTACAAGTTGAGCTTCAGTAGAATAACCTTTCCTAAATCCAAACTGCTTTCTATCGAACCAGTTATTAATTTCACACCATGTGTGATATAATCAGAAAGAATGCATTCCCAAAGCTTACATGCAATGCATGTCAAACTAACTGGCCGATAATTTTTAGCTTTATGTCTATCACCCTTTCCTTTATACACAGGGGCTACTTTAGCAACTCTCCCTTCATTTGGTATAGCACCTTCATGCAAACAATAATAAAATACCTTATCATCTTGAATACCACCCGCCACCGAAAAAGACTTGCACCCTTATTTTGAAAGAACAAGGAAAAAAAATAAATAAGTAAAGTCAAAATTATTTACAGTCTTTACTAACACACAGCAAATGATTAGAAAATACAAATAAAAGTAAACAAACATTTCCAGAACGATATCCAACGAGTTCATCATCATCATCATCATCATCATAGTACCAACTTTGGAACTTTCATCACCATCAGCTTCCCACAAAATATCGTCATTGCTGCCATCCACAGCATTAGGAATGCTACATTTCCTGAAGCTCTTCCGTATGACGTCTCCAGGGATACGATTCCATGCCATCAAAATCCACGAATACAGCAGCTGAACTTCTGGGCACTGAATGCGACCGTTGGCGTCAGTGTGTTTATCAGCCGCCATCCATTCTGTATAGAGCTGTGTCAAGGCTGCTTTAAATGGACCGTTCATGCAGACACCCAACGGCAGTAGCATAGACGTCATCCCGCCTGGAAAGACTGCTAGGTAGGTTTTCCCATCCTTGATATGTTTCCTCACAGCGTCTGTTGTGTGGCAGCGGTAACTGTCGAGAACAAGCAAGCTCTTTTGTCCCAATAATGCACCAGGGCTATGTTGCCAGACACACTTTACCCAGTCATCCACAAGTGAACTGTCCATCCAGCCAGCGTTCTGAGATCTGACGAAAACACCAGCGGGTAGATTTTTAGGAAGTATCTTTCGCTTGAGAACAATGTACGGTGGCAATTCAGTTCCGTCGGCGAAAATATACAACATTACCGTACACTGTTGTTTTTCAATTCCACCTGTTTGAATGGAAACAATTTTTGCACCCTTAACATTCACAGTCCTGTCCACTGGCATTACAAAGTAGACTGGCGTCTGATCTGCATTGCCGATTTGGGAAAGCAAATATGCATTTTCCTTCCACAACCGAATTATGTGACACTGAAACGACAATAACTTCTCATCGTAGGCACCAGGAAGACACTGTGAAATTGAGGTACGCCTTCATACACTCAACCCATTTCTTTTATAAAAATTAGAAACCTATCCTCGGCTTGCCTTAAACCCTTCCGATGAAAGTTCCTTTGCGATCTCTAGTGCCTTTAGCTGACACATTTCGGCTGACACACCATATCCCAATTCCCGCCTTTCTGTCACATATTTATTTTAAAAAAATTCAATTTATGAAAAGTGTACACTCAATCCATGAAAAGCTCTACAATCACCACTAAATGTTAATAGCAGATTTTTCTTCTTTCTACAACTGCGACTACACGACTCGTCAATATCGTATTTCCTACCGGTGGCACGATTTCCAATAATTTCGGCCTCCCGAACTACTTTCAGTTTCTCACTCCCAGTAAAAGATTGCAAACGCTTTTCTGGAATTCATGCTGATACTCCGAGAACGTGCGTGAGACAGACGCCAAGCGCGGAAGTAGCGTATACTGAGAGCGGAGATAGCAATGTTGCCAAGCCGCGCTGGCGGTGATGCCCGATTTACGCAAATTCGGAAAGATAAATTTCCCAAAATTTTAAACAAGACCCGCACCCAATTTTGGAAAAAATATTTTTTAAGAAACAGTGCGGGTGAAATTCAAGATTATACGGTAAGTCCTTCAGATATGGTACTATATCCCAACCCATTGTCTTTAGTATATGCCCCGCCGGGCTGAGTGGCTCAGACGGGTAAGGCGCTGGCCTTCTAACCTCAACTTGGCAGGTTCGATCCTGGCTCAGTCCGGTGATATTTGAAGGTGCTCAAATACGACAGCCTCGTGTCTGTAGATTTACTGGCACACAAAAGAACTCCTGCGGGACTAAATTCCGGCACCTCGGCGTCTCCGAAGACCGTAAAAGTAGTTAGTGGGACGTAAAGCAAATAACACTATTATTATTAGTATATGCCCCGAAATCTCATCAATTCCAGCTGCTTTTCTAGTTTTCAACTTTTGTATCTTACTGTAAATGTCATTCTTCTTTAGTGTTAGTCACCTACTCTATCTGGACATTATCCTTGTAACCAACAATCTTTACATACTCCTGACTGAATACTTCTGCCTTTTGAAGATCCTCGCATACACATTCCCCTTGTTCATTAATGATTCCTGGAATGTCCTTCTTGGAACCTGTTTCTGCCTTAAAGTACCTATTTTCCATTTTTCACTACAATATATATGACCGCCAATTATGCTTGCCATCATGTTATCATTAGCTGATTTCTTTGCTAGATTCAATTTCCCAGTAAATTCCTTCAATTTCTCCTTACTTCCACAGCCATTTCTAACCCTATTTCTTTCCAACCTGCACCTCCTCCTTAGTCTGTTTACTGTCCCCGTTTCTATCATCAAGGTAATTTGTCCCAGATTAGTCAGCTGCTCCCAGAGGTACTCAGTTCGAACTATGAAAAAAAAAAAATGCCCTAAAAATACATACATCCTGGATTCCGATGGGGAACATATAACTAATATGGACATGGTGAGGTCAACTAAAAGCTATAAATAAAGCAAGGCAAAGCATGATGTCACTTTTGTAGGAAAATCTGTTTATTAAAATAAACAAGAAAATATTAAAAAGTAGCAAAGAGTATCAAATGATCCAAATGTTTACATGACTCAGAATTGTTCTTTCAGCTTGATAAAAGTCCATCTTGAGAATCAAAATAGAAAGCATACAAATATACTATTGTATGCCGACACACATACTTAACATATCAAATAAAATCTTGAAGTTTCATTAATTCTAATACATTGGCTTGCGTGCTTGCAACACACACCTGGCTTTATTTTTGTTAACACTCTGAACTGTAGATGAATACGTTCCCCTTTCCTGCTCACTTGACATTGCAGTGGGGTTCCCTAAACTTAAGAAAAGACGTGATTTAATGCACAAAGGGGAGATAGAACTAATCTAACTGTACAATATTTGTATAACATGCTGAGTGGTAAAACATCCTACGCTCATATATATACACCTCAAATCATTAGCAATCTCATGAGCACAACAAACAATGTGGATAGGAACCACACAAAATAAAATCACATAAACGGCAAATAAACACAATCAAAGACACAAAAACATGTCATATTTTCAAGGGCTCACCAAGAAAGCAGGCAGCATTCACGCAACCCTCATTCACTCAAAGTCTCGATGGAAAATATAAGGAAACAAAATTTTACACTTTAAGCAACACATCCTGTTCAACGTAGGTTTCTGAAATAAATTACATTACACAAAATCTGTCAACTAGTGGACTTTATAACAACATGCACAAATCAACATGGATTCCTGAAATAAACTATATGACACAAATTCATAAAAATAACAGAGGAAGCTTTAACTTTCAACACATACTTCAACGTTGGTTCCTGAAAGAGATTGCATAACACAAAAAAATTCCTCAGCGCGGTTATATCACAAAGAAAAATCCAAACTAAACAGCGCGATATAAAAATCTCATCTACTGCAACAACCATAGTGACATGGATAAAAAACAATAAAAATCACGAAGTATAGGCCGCTAAAATAAAATTCTCCTCAGTAAACACACATCATCACTCTCACCAACACGGAGGAATGACTCAAAAGCAGAGATTCAGTCTCCCAAAATAATGCAGCAAATATCAAAAACACACAGGGTCCAACCCTTAACACACTCTGCTCAACAGTCTACCCGAGGCAAGTCACACAAACAAGAAAATGCAGGCCTTTCCAAATGAGGAATGCGATCTCTTACTCAAATCACACTAAGCCATAACACATGTCCTAAAGTTTCCAAAACTGAGTAAGTATATAAAATGACGTCGTCTAACATTTGCTCTCATGAAAAGAAACAAGACCGTGCTGGTCACAAATCAAACCACTAGCGCTCGTCAAGTTAAACATGAATAATACAGTGGCCAACTCTGTAATAACACCATAACTTGAAACTAAGAAAATGCCACATAGACAATAGATCATGTCTGAACATCTGAAAGTTACCGAAATATCTCAATCTCAGAACTCCAGAAACTCGCACTAATAATATGAATATATATATATATGAATATGAATATGAATATATGAATAATAGGAATATGAAACTGGGTTCGAGGAACTTGTGAATCAATTACTAATTTACACTCATCTTGATATTCAAAATAGTTATGAAGATGACACTATCAAAATTTATGGATCCAAACTCCATTGTCTCGCACATTCTCATTCATACATCATGCAATAAATCTCACAAAATGTGACAAAACGTTTCCGTACGCTTTGAGCTCCCCTTAATACTTTAATCTAGTCCTTCCTGACTTTAATTTAAATTCTTATTTACATTTACATTTAAGCCCCGAGTCGTACACTGCGTCTCAAACATCAAAGCAAAACAAATCAAAATAAATGAGGCTAAAACAAGGAACTGACTTGTAAAAGAAATGATGCTAACCACTCAGTAAAAAACAAAAACAAAACAAAAAACAACTGAATAAAAAGAAAGGCAAGCTGCGACCTTATGCTATCAGTCCACATTTACGTTAACAATTATATTTACGTTAATAACAAGCTTCCAAACTACCTTACCTATCCCCTTTAATAATGTTATTTGCTTTACGTCCCACGAACTACTCTTGTACGGTTTTCAGGGACGCCGAGGTGCCGGAATTTTGTCCCGCAGGAGTTCTTTTACGTGCCAGTAAATCTACCGACACGAGGCTGACGTATTTGAGCACCTTCAAATACCACCGGACTGAGCCAGGATCGAACCTGCCAAGTTGGGGTCAGAAGGCCAGCGCCTTAACCGTCTGAGCCACTCAGCCCGACCCTATCCCCTTTTGCAACGTTAAAACACGTTCACACTCACCTAATTACACTGACAATTCTGTACTCATCTACTTCATTGACTTATCGCTGCCAGCCATCTGGTCGGCCTGCATCCCATCAATATCGAAAGTGGTGCCTTCAGTACAGGTCCGGATCAGTCCTTGGGTCTCCATTCTCCTGGCGTTGAAGTGGTGATCTTGTAGTCTCCATCGCTGCTCCTGGATGTTATTCTTAAAACATCCCCTTGTCCACGATGTAGAAAACTGGGACAAGATTAACCCACCAGTTACAAGAATACTACAGCCGGGGTAATTTCCACTGACCGTGAAACCAGTTCCCATTCAGTCGCGGATCAACTTCTAACCTAATCCTGTAACTAGGTCAAATATTTCCCATTTAAATGCTGGACTGGAAATTACGGAATTTGATGTCCTCGTAAAATATGTTTACTCCGGCACGCTACTAAACATTGAATGAATACCTGGAAACAGTTCTTCCCTCCGAAAATCGAAAAATAAAAGCCATTATAAAAGTTAAACATCTTGAATAATTGAAATGCAGACTGAGAGTCTTAAACGAAAGTTCGAGTCCCCACATGATCAAGAAACGTAAGTTCTGACCCGCACTCGCGTAAATAATACTTCTTTCGATGTTACCTGCACAGAATCTCGCCGAATAATAGGGTAGCTAGCCCACGCGCTCATCGCTTTTATTAATTCGTCCTCTAAGATGCCGTTGTATCCTTGAACGGGGCGATCACTCACACAGACCAGTGCCTAGCCAAAATGACAGCGACGCTATCATATCATAGGTCCAGCACAACACGCTCGAGATGCTTACTTCAAATGTGTATTTCAATAATAGGGTAGCTAGCCCACGCGCTCATCGCTTTTATTAATTCGTCCTCTAAGATGCCGTTGTATCCTCAAACGGGGCGATCACTCGCACGGACCAGTGCCTAGCCAAAATGACAGCGACGCTATCATATGATAGGTCCAGAACAACACGCTCGAGATACTTACTTCAAACGTATATTTCCAGCTCCTATAGCAGGGTCGGCTAACTGGCTGGCGTGTGATGTAAGAGAGACCACTTGACGTCATAGAGCTCACATGACGTAAGAGCGCAGAAGGTGGGGAGCCGCTGTCGTAGAGTGACACGAAGAGACAGCCTCGCTTTGTAGTAAACACGTGAAGTGCCAAACATGCTGGTGGCTACGGCTTGTATAGACACTTTTCACAAAAAGCCACACAAATCCTTCTTGTTTACAAATTGATCTCTTAGTTCTGTATCACACTGTAAATCTAATAACTCTAATTGTAGGTCTAGATCAACGTTATCTGCAACAACTGAAAATAGCATGGTTAAAAGTTGAATATAAGTTTCCAGATACTCCAAATTGTTGAATCTAGGATCAAATTCTGAATAAAGGCTTTTTATGATTCTGACATACCTATCAATATCCTCAGCCGTATGGTGTTAGTGGTACAGTACAGTATATAAGTATGGATGAACCGGGCACATCACGGTGCGAGAAGCTATCTACGCCTCCGATCTTTTTATCTTCATGGGAAGATCTATATTTATTTGTTGAAAATGATAGGATTGCTACAGCTAAATGTTTGGTTTGTAGAAAAGAGCTAAAGTATGTAAAAATATATAATTTACAACACCACTACAGTTTGTATCACGCTGAAGATTATGATCAGTATCAAGGCGAGGAAAGGATACGTGTAATTACAGAACTAAAAGGAAAATTAAATAACCATGTCGAGCATTCGATCAGTAAGTCAGCAGTTTGACTGAGTTATAAAATTTCATATTTAATTGCAGTCCGCCTCCGTAGCGTAACGGTTAGTGTTATTAGCTGCTGTCCTCGGGGGCCCGGTTCGATTCCCGGTACTGCCAGAAATTTAAGAATGGCAGGAGGGCTGGTATGTGGTTGAAATGGTACATGCAGCTCACCTCCAATGGGGGTGTGCCTGAAAAGAGCTGCACCACCTCGGGATGAGGACACAAGTTTTTTTAAATTTGATGCTTGATGATGATGATGCTTGTTGTTTAAAGGGGCCTAACATCGAGGTCATCGGCCCCTAATGGTAAGAAATGAAATAACAAAAAATTCAAATTTATCCACTGACTAAAATAAAATAAAAAATGTCATGAAGAATGAATGGATGGACATGAACCCTACAAAAAAAAAAAACAGTGGATCAGACTCAAAAAGAAGGTAGTTAATTAGAGTATTACTGACCAAGGGACCATTTATAAAGCACAATGATGCTTTATGTCTGAAGGGGTGCTAAATTCATGTCTAAGGCCCCGCAGAATGGTACATGTTGCGAGTAAAGTAGAACCATGGTATTTGTCATTTTGGGGTACTGATCAAAAGTAGCGAAGACTCACGGTGGTCCACACAAGATGGTACTACTCACGAGTATTGCACTTCGTACAGGGAACGCAGACCTATGGTGTTTCTCATACAATGGCGCCACTCATAGCCAACGCAAACCGGAAAGGTTCCTCACCTAGGTGTACTAGTCACGGGTGCCGGTATTCCCGGGGTGTTCCTCACATAGTGGGTACCAATCACAAGCAACGCTGACCCACGGTGCCACTCATATAGCGGTACAACTCACACGCTACGCCCAGACCCACGGTGTTGCTCACATGGGTACGACGCACAGGTACTGTAAACCACCAGGCCAGGCTTTTTACTGCAACTAATCACAAACCTATTTCGTACCATTTTCGTGATACTACTCACAAGTACATGCAACCCATGATAGTACGAATCAAGAGTAGTTTCATGGTTCTAATTCAATCATCCCTTGTTCGCCCCTTGTAGTCGCCTCTTACGACAGGCAGGGGATACCGCGGGTGTATTCTACATGTGCGTCCCCCACCCGCAGGGCGTAGTGTGTTTGGTCTGCGAGAGGTATTTTATTTCCCTCAAGTCCGCCGGAAAGCCGGTTAGGACCCCCCCTATCCGCCACCTGGGACGCGCCACGTGGGAGTACCACCTCTCCCCCTGCTACGCTTGCGTAACAGGTTTGTGGTTGTTTTTTTAAATTTAATTGCAAAGAAATTTAAACCGTTCAGTGGTGGTGAATTAGTAAAGGAATATTTAATTCTAGCAGGTGAGGAGTTTTGTCTAAATATCATTCAAGAGTTCGAAGCTACCAGCTTGTCCGCGCACACAGTGTCGACAAAAATTCAAGACCTATCTGATGATTTCCACCTACAATTATTAGAACCGAGAAAAAGCTTCCGGGCATACTCCTTAGCAATTGATGAGGGCACAGATATTTCTGACATGGCCCAGCTAGCCGTTTTCATACGAGGGGTTGACAAAAACTTTATAATTTGGGAGGAAATACTGGATTCAGTGCCTATGAAGAATACCACAAAAGGCATCGACATTTTCAACTGCATTGGAAGTGTTGTTGAAAATGCTTCTTTGCCATGGAACAAACTAGTTTCAATAGCAACAGATGGTGCACCTTCTATGGTGAGGCGCAATTCTGGAGTAGTTGGGCTCATAATATTTTTTAAAAAAAGGTTTCCCCGATTGCATAGGTTTGCAGCGAGAATGTTAAGTATTTTCGGTTCCACATAAGCCTGTGAACGAATCTTTTTCTATTTTAAATCAACAAAACCAAAACAGAGAAGCCAGTTGTCAGGTCACGATTTGAAGTTGCTCTTAAACTTAGTTTCCTCAAACATTACCTCCAAATATAGCAAAACTAGTCAACGAAACAAGACTACAAAAATCTTTTTTTTTTTTTTTTTTTTTTTTTGCTAGGGGCTTTTACGTCGCTCCGACACAGATAGGTCTTATGGCGACGATGGGATAGGAAAGGCCTAGGAGTTGGAAGGAAGCGGCCGTGGCCTTAATTAAGGTACAGCCCCAGCATTTGCCTGGTGTGAAAATGGGAAACCACGGAAAACCATCTTCAGGGCTGCCGATAGTGGGATTCGAACCTACTATCTCCCGGATGCAAGCTCACAGCCGCGCGCCTCAAACTACAAAAATCAAAGAAACCCATGAGTAGCAACTGAGTATCGATATCGTGAGGTAAAACATATGTTTTGAGTTCACAGATTACTCTCAGTACTATTTTTGTTGTAAAACTGTGCTGTTTGTTACTATCAGCACTATTTTTACAGTGGGTGATATTGTAAAACACAGCAATTTTGTGTTCAATATAAGTTCCGAAGATTCGCCAGAAAAAGCAAGTGTAGTTTGTATATGTAGAAATACAGTTGCTTTATACCTTTTATGCTACTTCAGAGACTGGAATGCAAGGTAGGCCAAGGAAGAGAAGGTAATACAGTAGGAGAATTTGGATTGGGACAAAGGAACGAAAGAGGAAGTCGGCTGGTTGAATTCTGCACTGATCATAATTCAGTCCTTGCCAATACTTGGTTCAAACACCACAAACGACGGCTGTATACGTGGACAAGACCTGGAGACACTGGAAGGTATCAAATAGACTTCATTATGATTAGGCAGAGATTCAGAAACCAGGTGTTGGATTGCAAAACTTTCCCAGGAGCAGACGTGGACTCTGACCACAACTTGGTCATGAAATGCCATCTGAAATTGAAGAAATTGAAGAAAGGAAAGAATGCAAAAAGATGGGATCTACACAAGTTGAAAGAAAAGAGTGTGAGGGATTGTTTCAAGGAACAGGTTGCACAAGGACTAAATGAAAAGGCTGAAGGAAACACTATAGAGGAAGAGTGGAGAGTCATGAAAAAGGAAGTCAGTAGGGCTGCTGAAGAAATGTTAGGAAGGAAGAAAAGATCAACTAAGAATCAGTGGATAACTCAGGAGATACTAGACCTGATTGATGAACGACGAAAATACAAGAATGCTAGAAATGAAGAGGGCGGAAAAGAATACAGGCGATTAAACAATCAAGTGGATAGAAAGTGCAAGGTAGCTAAGGAAGAATGGCTGAAGGAGAAGTGCAAGGATGTCGAAGGCTGTATGGTCCTGGGAAAGGTAGATGCTGCATACAGGAAAATCAAGGAAACCTTTGGAGAAAGGAAATATAGGTGTACGAATATTAAGAGCTCAGATGGAAAGCCACTTCTAGGGAAAGAAGACAAAGCAGAAAGATGGCAGGAGCATATCCAACAGTTGTATCAAGGTAAAGATGTAGATAATTTGGTTCTGGAACAAGAAGAGGCTGTTGATGCTGATGAAATGGGAGACCCAATTTTGAGGTCAGAGTTTGACAGAGCTGTGAGTGGCCTCAATAGGAACAAGGCACCTGGAATTGATGATATTCCCTCTGAACTACTGACTGCCTTAGGAGAAACCAGCATGGCAAGGTTATTTCTTTTAGTGTGCAAGATGTATGAGACAGGAGAAGTCCCATCCGATTTTCAGCAGAATGTTGTTATACCTATTCCCAAGAAAGCCGGTGCTGACAGGTGTGAAAGCCACTGCACCATTAGTTTAGTATCTCGTGCCTGCAAAATTTTAACACGTATTATTTACAGAAGAAAGGAAAAACAAGTTGAAGCTGAGTTGGGAGAAGATCAATTTGGCTTCAGAAGAAATGTAGGAACACGTGAAGCAATCCTGACTCTATGTCTGATCTTAGAGGATCAAATCAAGGACAAGCCCATGTACATGGCATTCGTAGATCTAGAAAAGGCATTCGATAATGCTGATTGGACCAAGCTATTTATGATTCTGAAGATGATAGGGATCAGATACCGAGAACGAAGAATTATCTACAATCTGTATAAAAATCAGTCTGCAGTGATAAGAATCGAGGGTTTTGAAAAAGAAGCAGCAATCCAGAAAGGAGTGAGGCAAGGCTGCAGTTTGTCCCCTCTCCTTTTCAATGTTTACATAGAACAGGCAGTAAAGGAAATCAAAGAGAAATTTGAAAAGGGAATCACAGTCCAAGGAGAGGAAATCAAAACCTTGAGATTTGCCGATGATATTGTTATTTTATCTGAGACTGCAGAAGATCTCGAGAAGTTGCTGAATGGTATGGATGAAGTCTTGGGTAAGGAGTACAAGATGAAAATAAATAAGTCCAAAACAAAAGTAATGGAGTGCAGTCAGACGAAGACAGGTGATGTAGGAAATATTAGATTAGGAAACTAAGTCTTAAAGGAAGTAGATGAATATTGTTACTTGGGTAGTAAAATAACTAACGATGGCAGAAGTAAGGACATAAAATGCAGACTAGCACAAGCAAGGAAGAGCTTTCTTAAGAAAAGAAATTTGCTCACTTCAAACATTGACATCAGAATTAGAAAGATGTTTTTGAAGACTTTCGTGTGGAGCGTGGCATTGTATGGAAGTGAAACCTGGACGATAACTAGCTCAGAAAGAAAGAGAATAGAAGCTTTTGAAATGTGGTGTTACAGAAGAATGCTGTAGGCGAGATGGATAGATCGAATCACGAATGAAGAGATACTGAATCGAATTGGTGAGAGGAGATCGATTTGGCTCAATTTGACGAGAAGAAGGGATAGAATGATAGGACACATCTTAAGACACCCAGGACTTGTTCAGTTGGTTTTTGAAGGAAGTGTAGGTAGTAAGAACGGTAGGGGTAGACCAAGGTATGAATATGACAAGCAGATTAGAGCAGATGTAGGATGCGGTAGTTATGTAGAAATGAAAAGGTTAGCACAGAATAGGGTGGCATGGAGAGCTGCATCAAACCAGTCTATGGACTGATGACTCAAACACAACACAACAAAGTTACGTTACAATAAATTATGTGGAGAGAAATATGTAGTACACATAACCGCATTGTTCTACCTGCAGCCCTTGGGCCTCCCCCTAGGAATGACGTTGTGATTCCCCTTGCCCTCTAGCCCACACTTCTCAGTAACAGTACTAAGAACTTTGTTTCGCTGCACGAGCAGAGTGTGTGACGTGTTACCTGACATCACACGTACACACAGTTGGCTGACCCTGTCCTATAGCCTCCCGCCGGGCCCCCGAAATGTTGTCCGTTGGTCTAGCCGTTGGAGTTCTATTGTTACCTTGTTCTGCTTTGTGTACGTCATGTCGAAATTCCTCCTCCTAAACTTAGCTGGTGAGCAAATAAACCCGAGTTCCAAGTTCCCTGTAGAAATTGCGACATGTACTGCTGAATGTAGATGTTCCCTGCCAGTTACTACTACATAATAAAAATAAAATATTCTCTGTACATTTGAATAAATGACTGATTAATTAAATGAGCACTTCAATAAGGGCTCTTCTCTGTTATAATATAGAGAGTCTTTACCATTCCTTACCACCTTTAAAGGTACAAAGCTGTTTTCACATTCCTCAACAATTGCTTTAAACACATCCCCGAGTCCATTTAAACTTTTATTTACCATTTTCCACCGATCATGGTTACTTTTTAAAAACTCCTTCATGCCTGTTTTATCATGCCTATTTTAATACCTTCCTTTCTGTCACATTCATTTTCAACTACAATAAAAACAGCTTCGTGATCACTAATACCATCCATTTCTCTGTAGAGCTCATCTAGTTTTACCAGCACCACCAGCATTCCCTCTAGCTGGTTCCATCACTTTCTGAATCAGCTGCCCTTCCAATATTAACTTATTTGCCATTTGCTGGTCATGCTTCCTGTCATTCACACTACCTTCCCAATTGACATTTGGTAAATTCAGGTCACCCGCTACAATCACGTTCCTTTCCATATCGTTCCCACATAGCTGATTATCTTATCAAATAATTCTGAATCACCGTCAGCGCTACCCTTTCCTGGTGTGTACACTCCAAAGATATCAACTTGCCTATTATGTTTAGAGATGAGCCTTACACCTAGAATTTCATGTTTGTCATCTTTAACTTTTTCATAGCTAAAAAATTCTTCTTTCACCAGAATGAATATTCCTACCATTTCTATTCTATCTCTACGGTACACACTCCAATTCCATGAGAATATTTCAGGATCATTATATCATTTCTCAGCCATGATTCAACTGCTATTACTATATATCTGGTAAGTATAATGAAAATTCACAGCCTGATTTCAGTCATTCGACTGGGTCAGGAATGAATGAAGCCCCCATCTAGCGGCAAGGATAGGAATTGTGCCAGCTGCCGAAGCCTGTCGCACTCCTCTGGGGCAATGATTAGTGAATGACAGGTGAAATGATATAATACTGGAGTGTTGCAGAAATGAAACATGACAGGGAAATCGGGAGTACCCGGAGAAAAACCTGTTCTGCCTCCGCTCTGCCCAGCACAAATCTCACAGGGAGTGACAGGGATTTGAACCATGGAACACAACGGTGAGAGAACAGCGCGCTGCTGCCTGAGCCACGAAGGCTCATCTGGTAAGTATATATGTATTAAATTAATTCTATACCTTTCTTTACAATACTTCTACATTTCATCACTAACATTTTTATGTCATCCCTATTTGACTTTCTGATCCTTCCACCCTTATCTCCACTCCCTACACCACCCAGTTTTCCTGAATGTACCTCCCTATAACCCTTCTTAACAAATTTCCTTATATGTACCACTGTGGTTTAAGTGAAGGCCATGTGAGCGCAGATACTTATCTCCCACCCACCCATTAGGATCTAGAAATCTCACTCCCAGTTTCCCACATACCCACTCAATAATCCAATTTAAATCCCCAATCACCTTCCAGTCAGTATCCCTCCTACACATTATTATACTGATAACAAGCTCCGCTTCCTTAAACTTCACCCGTGCTGCAATTATCAGATCCCATATATCCCCAACTATGTTGGTACCTATACCTGCTTGCCTTATGTTGTTGGTACCAACGTGAAACACTACAACCTTCTCCTTTCCTTCCTCCTTTTCTTTTACTTTCCTCAACATCTGTCTTAACCTAATTCCTGGATAACACACTACCCTGGCTCCCTTTCCTCCACACACTTTACCACATGTCTAACAATGGAATCTCCCATGACCAGAGCCTCAACCCTACCCACCTCATGTGATTCCCTCCCCTCCTGGTCAGCCCTATCTTTCCTCACTGCTGCAGAAGCTACTTCCTCCTCCCTTTTCTCCTGCCCATGACCCCGTTCCATCTGTCTTTTCCTATTCTCTGTTCTACATTTCCCTCTCCTACCTTTTCCTTTCCTCCTACTTCCACACTTCTCAGCAACAGTTCCCAGTTCCTTATTTTCCCTCTGTTGTTCTACCTGCAGTGACTTGTACTGATTTCTCACAGACACCTGTCCTGAATTCTGATACTGAATAGAGCCCTTAGCCTGCAATCTCCTTCCCCTTAAAACTTTAGATCATCTGTCTTCTACAATTTCCCACCTTTCCTTCCCATCCCTCTTTTACACCTAGTGTATCCTGTACATTGTTTGAGGGAGGCCTACTTTCCTTCCTGTCCTCAGAGAGAGTCCTAATTATCTCCCTCAAACTCTCCAACTCCTCCCTCATACTCCTTAGTGCCTGGCCACACCCACAGTTATTACACTTGCATTCCTTAGCCGTTCTTTATGGAATAACAAAAATAAAATAATAAATAAAATAACTTATTCTGTGCAAAATAAAAATGAAAGGAAAGAAATATTGTCTAGGAGAGTACGCAAAAGTCACACGACAATAAGGTAATTAATATAGGCTACTACTACACTACAATACTACTTAGTTGTAACAAATTTTTATTCTACAAAAACCTAACAGGATGAAAACTGCTGTTAGTTACAGAAAACGGAAAGGAATACACAAAAATTACACAATTCTAAAACGCTGTTAAGTCTACCCTAATTACTACAACAGAATTCTTTTAAGAGAATTACTACAGATACAACACATGCTATGCCACACAAATATTTCACAATAATAGAGTAAGCACACTAACTTCTAATAAGATACTACAATATACTAAAATAAGGAACCTCCGTGGCTCAGACGGCAGCGCGTCGGCCTCTCACTGCTGGATACCGTGGTTCAAATCTCGGTTACTCCATATGAGATTTGTGCTGGACAAAGTGGAGGCGGGACAGGTTTTTCTCCGGGTACTCTGGTTTTCCCTGTCATCTTTCATTCCAGCAACACTCTCCATTCTCATTTCATAGCATCTATCAGTCATTAATAAATCACTTTGGGAGTGGTGACCCCATCGTACTATTAGCCTATATATGATTCATTCATTACATTCCTGACCCGGTCAATGACTGGAAAACAGGGTGTAGGTTTTCATTTCAATATACTACAATAATTTTAAACTACGTTCAGACGTATCCTAATTAAAACAGGTTATTACTAAGCACAAACAGAAATGGAAATTATAACTAAAGTTTGAAATTCACAAGAACTACTCAAAGATTACCAACAAAGCTAAATACGTAGACAGATTATTATTAGTACTATTTTATACTTTTTTTTTTTCTCTTTTCTAAATGCTATTTGTTTGGGGCGTCGACCCATGTGGATCTTTTGCCCCTACTGGCACCATATTGTTTGAACCTGCGTGTAATTGGAATTGCGGTAGTGTGGAATGTTGTGTGTGAGGAAAGGAAGATTAAGGACGCCACAAACACCCAGTCCAGGGATATTAATCATTACAATTAAAAACTCCTGACCCAGCCGGGAATCAAACCCGGTGCCACCGGGTGACAGGCGTACGTGTTTCCCCCCTACACCGCGGGGCCGGACATTATTTTATACTTCTATGCAAATAGAAATTTGGTTAAATGCTGAAGGAGCACGAGGGCTACAGTACACAAAGATACATACGAATAGGCCTATATCAGGCAAGATACCATTTAATATACCGTATTTACACTACAGTTCATAACTGAAATGCAGTTATGTTATTTTTACAGCTGGTGGATTACTATTATTTTTCTTACTACGCGGGATGAAGAATAAAAGTGTCCTTAAATGCTGAAAAATAAGAGGGTGACTAAAACAATTTCTCTAAAAAACTTTTATCGAATATAAGCCGGGGACTTAAAATGTAATTATTGGGATACAGGAATTTGATTATTAACTTTTACTCGATGAATAATCAAAGGTGCAAAGTACGAACTATCCTGGGGACTTGGAACTACAAATTATCGGAATACAGTAAGCCGAATTAGCTGATTCTTGTGTTATTGTTTACTCAGCTACCCTCTACTCATTGATCACAAGATCACAATATGAAGATAAAGTTGGAATTCAAGAGGACGAATTGGGGCAAATATTCGTTTATAGGAAAGGGAGTTAGGGATTGGAATAATTTACCAAAGGAGACGTTCAATAAATTTTTGAACTTCTTTGCAATCATTTAAGAAAAGGCTAGGAAAACAACAGATAGGGAATCTGCTACCTGGGCGACTGTCCTAAATGCAGATGAATAGTGAGTGATTGATCTCATCAGAATGCAGCAAACAATTGTCAACAATCCAAAGACTGTCGAGTAGTTCAACAGTGAAAAACCGTGTAATCTCTTCCACTCCTTTTACTAAATTGAAGTTTACATGCATATGAAGTTTACATGCATATCGTGTAATTTATTTATTTTTTTTTATTTGTTTTTTGCTAGGGGCTTTACGTTGCACCGACACAGATAGGTCTTATGGCGACGATCGTGTTATTTAAATGAATAAGTTTTTATATTCGTGATAGTTTGATTGGATATCTATACGAAATACCGTGTCTATCTTCTGCTTGAATGTAAAAGCTGCAGAAGTTTATTATAATTTGTCTTTGTAAGTATTATACTAACCAACCTACAGATATTTAAATATTAAAAAAAAAAAAGTTTATATTATTACCTAAATTAGTTACTAAATTCGAAAAAAGTATACCTAGGTATCCTACTTAACCTATAAAACGTAATCTACTGAACACTAACTGAACTACTTGATATAAAATTCAAATAGATATCACTACTCCCAATTTCTACCAACAAGCACTAAACACAAATTACATAATTATCACTAAATCGATATATATATTAAAAAACACACACAATTTAACTATTTTAATAGGTTTTAACTAATTTATAACTATGATAATGCAAGAGCACTCTCAACAGCTGACCATTCTCAAGTGTATCCAACAATGGATCCCTTCCAAAATGCCCGTGAACACTTTGCCTGGTATACTGGTCAATGAGACATCTCGATAGTTGTTGCAATCCTTCCTGTTCCCTTGTTTATAGATAGGTGCAATTACTGCTTTTGTCCAATCAGAAGGTACCTTACTAACACACCATACTAATCTCATTACTCTACGAAGCCATTTCATCCCTGTCTTCCCACTATATTTCAACATTTGAGGTCTAATTTCATCTATTCCTTCTCTTTTATGAAAATGGAGTTTGTTTACCATCCTTTCCACTTCATCAAGCGTAATTTCACTAATATTGTTGTCCTCCTCCCGATGAGCTCGGTTGTTCGCAACGTCACCAGGAAGATTTCTTTTTACGTTGAGAAGATTTTCAAAATATTCCTTCTTCCTGTCCCTCCCTTCCTAAGATTCTTTATTACTGTCCAGAAAAGTTTCCCTGCTGCTTAACCTAGCCTTTCCAGGTTAATACCAAAATCTTCCCACAACTTCTTTTTGGATTCAACAACTACCCGGTGAGCAGAATAAAGAGGAACCGCTTCATCCTGTGCTTGGGAATTCCTGAGCGAGTCAGTCGGTGACGGAATACAGTGCCAGATGTACTCAATGCCGCGCTATCGCGCCAGGTTTCGGTCTTTGTTGAACGTTTGGAAACTTGGCACGTGTTTCGTTGGTGACATTAGTACAGTGTGTGAATTCAGTCAAATGGCTCACTTGGCTCAAGCCAGGTATCGGTATTCTGTTCCCCAAAAATTCATACATCTGTACAGAAAGTGCGAGGGCCATACGGAGATTATTTCAAGAGAAGTTTCCTTATGTCCAAGTTCCAGGTCGGACTTTGATTCATAGATTAGTAAATAAATTATGTAAGACAGGAAGTCCTTCTTGATAAGAAACGTAATAAATCACGTACAGTACTCACACAAGAAACTGTAGGTAACATTGGTAATGCTCTGGAAAGGTCTCCTACAAAATCACTTCGATGACTTGCTCAGGAAATGGAAATTTCCTATGGTTCTCTTCAAACAGGTACAAAGTTACTGAAGTTAAAGCCGTATAAAATTACTGCAGTGCAAGAACTTAAACCGGGTGACCCAGCATTACGAATGCGATTTTGTGAATGGGTTTTGAATGCAATACACGACGGAGTAATTGACCCTAATCTAATGTTCTTTTCAGGCATTTCTCAGAGGGAATTGCAGAGGGTGATGAACAATTTCCTAAGCAGGTGCCGGAAATGCTTGAACAACGAAAGAAAGCAGTTTCAACATTTCCTGGAGTGATATATGCGACTTCTTTTATATTTTGTGTTGTTTGTTAGAAATAGCTTACGCGGACTTCCTGTCACGCACGCACCTCCTGTGTACATGCTACGCTACAGGGCTGCAGGACTGGTTCCCCTTTATGTTGCCTCACCTGGTATTACTGTAGTTTTGCTCCGTTTCTTTCATCTACATACAATTCCCAGTCTGCATCAGTCCTTGTTTGGAGCCATTTCTGATACGCCTCCTCTTTATGTTTACAAGCTGCTCTCGGTTCATCATTCCACCAAGCTGTTCGCTTTTTCCCATGTGAGTACTGCTTTTTCATCCTGAAGCTGCTTACTCTCCACTGTTGGAACTTTTTGCTGATCATTTCCATGTAATTCTGTCTAATTTCCTCGTCCTGGAGATTTTCAATGCATATTCGTCTGCAGACAGACTTGACAATCTCTATCCTAGGCCTACAGATACTTAGTTCACTACAGATCAGATACTAGGGTATATCATCAAAAAATCCCTGGAAAACCCGAACATTCCTAACAGATATCCTGAATTCAAAATTGGTTAAAATATAGTCTATTTTGGATCTGGTGCCCTGACGTTCCAATGTGTAGCGGTCAATAGCCTTATGCTCAAAGGATTTATTCATAACTGCTAAACCCATACTAGCACAGAAGTCCAGAAAACACTTCCCATTCCTATAAGCTTCCATATCTTCCCCATATTTACCAATCACCCTTTCATATCTTCCAGTTCTATTTCCAACTCTCACACTGAAATCACCCATTAGCACTATCCTACCCTTGCTATTGACCCTGACTATGATATCACTCACTGCTTCATAAAACTTGTCAACTTCATCCTGATCTGCACCCTCACATGTTGAATACACTGAGACAATTCTCAACCTAATTCCTCCAACTGCTAAATCAACCCATATCATTCCCTCATTTACGTGCCTAACAGAAACTATGGTGCTTACAATAGTATTCCTGATGAACAGCCCAACCCCACACTCTGCCCTTCCCTTTTTAAGACCCATCAAGTAAACTTTATAATCTCCTGCTTCTTCCTCGTTATCTCCCCTTACCCGAATATCACTACCTGCTAGCACAAGCAGATGCATCCTCTTCACTTATTCAGCCAGTTCTATTTTCATTCTTCCATAAGCCCAACTAATATTAATAGCTACCCATCGAAATCCACTTCGTTCACCAAGTTGTTTCCAAGGAGTCCCTCGCCTGTCAAATGGGAGTGAGAATGTTACACACACATTGGTCCGAAGCTAGCTTAAAACATTCTGAGCATGCTCAGTGAAAATTCAGTGAAGCAGGATGCTACCCTATTTGTACATAGTCCAAGTGAGGATCTCTCCTCTAACGGGTTAGGGACCACCGGTGAACTGTATAGTCCTAGCCACCCGAGCACAAGGATGGCCATGACTCACAATATGTCCGAGATGCCCACTCCTATTCCATAGTAACTGGTATCCAACTCTCAGGACCCCTTACTAGGCCACTCAGCCGTTGCCCATGGTTCACGAACTAGGAGGTGACTACAGTAACCCAAACCATGAACAGTTAATATTTGTTCTTATCAATGTTAAAAATCAAAATTAATGCAGTCTTTTTTTTTTCCTAACATTGTCATGTAACCAGCTGCCTGTAGCCATGGGCCACATTCTTGTGGTCTGCAAAAACGCATAATTGAACGTTTCAGTATTTGGAGATATGCAAATAGGTACATCCCTGCTTGTAACCCACGTACTTCACCCCAAGTGGGCCTCTCCATGTCCTGGGGGTATGTACGGTTTTCCCTTTCATTTTTATTAGGTACTCTCGCGGTAGTATCGACCGTTCTGGAATGTACAGATGCATGTGTTTGTGAGTGATGTGATTATTATAGACGTGCATGATAATTTATTTTATTTTGCACTAATTTTTTGCAAATGTAATATTTTAACTTTAATGCTCTAATCAATAACAATTAACTTCAGTTCATTTTTATATTCAGACTGGAGAAACGTTTGCCAAACTGCTGTGAATAAATTATGAATTTTGATTTGGATTACGTTAATAATTTTGATGTAGATACATGAGTATTATGGGCACATTAAACTTGTATCAAATACAATGTAGTTATAAATTAATTTTTTGAGTAATACTAGTTTTAAAAATTCTTCACACGAAGGTCACACCCCACTATTTTTTGAAAATTTTGGTATAAAAAGCATGACGGTTATGCGATGAAATACAGTATATGATATGGGTGAGAACAAGTTATGGTCCAAAATAATATTATGTTAACACTGTTGTAACTGAAATCGGAATTATAAAAAATATTCACGATTAAGATGTCTGTCTAATACATGTATTGACACAAACCATTTCATTAAAACAAATTAACAGGACAATTACAGTACGTATCTAAACTGTAATTAAACTATCACAGCTTTAGGTGTATAAGTTTTAGTTTAACCTAGTGAAATTCAGCAATAATCAAAGAATGTTCAACTCTTACCTGTTGCTTTAGTCTAGCCACTTCTTCCTCTTTAAGATCACGATTAATGACAGGTTTGTTTTTAATATGCAAAGCTCTGTCAGCATATCGTAATGTGCAAAGGGTTTCATCAAAATTGTAATCAGCAGGGCTAACACATGCAATCATCAATGTTATAGCATTGCCACCAAGAGAATCTGGAAGTAAAAACACAATGATGAGACAAAACATGACGACAATTCCTATATACATACATACATTTATTGAACATAACAGGCGACTTCGCCCCTATACATGTTCACATGCAAAGTAAAATAAATAATAAAGAATGATAATAATAATAATAATAATAATAATAATAATAATAATAATAATAATAATAATAATAATAAGGATAATAATAATAAGAATAATATCTAGCAGTCATTAGCTGTAGCAGTCCCTCACTCAATGTTCAAACATATTCATCCAGTGTCCTTATTGTGCTCTGTACTTGCGTCACATTATTGTTCCTGACCTCAAACAACAACACTCAGCATTTCAGCACTTGCATTCCAGCTAACTTTAAAACAAACAGACCATGCAATCCTGTTTTTTTTTTTTTTTTTTTTTTTGCTAGGGGCTTTACGTCGCACCGACACAGATAGGTCTTATGGCGACGATGGGATGGGAAAGGCCTAGGAGTTGGAAGGAAGCGGCCGTGGCCTTAATTAAGGTACAGCCCCAGCATTTGCCTGGTGTGAAAATGGGAAACCACGGAAATGCAATCCTGTATCATTTCCCAACTCCACATAACTAAGTACTCTATCCCTATATTCCCTAATCCATTAGAATTTTATCATACTATCCCCTTCCCTTATATGCATAGCTATTCCACCCCCCTATTCCCCTGCCTACCCTCTAACTCACTCTCCTTCATTTTACTCTCGCATGCCTTTTTTGTCGCACATAAATACCTGTTCAATTCACCCCCTTTCTCCCATTGTGTAATAATCCATCTCAGGATTGCGTTCTCATCCCCTCTCCCCAATATTTCCCGATGCTCGGCACTCAATAAATCATGTCTTAACCCCCTCGTTACCTCACAATCTCTTAGCAAGTGAAAATCATCATTCACATCACCGCAAAGTACACATCTTGTCTTATCCCTCCCCTGTAACCACCCTGTATTCCTTTGCAAACCTAAAAGCCACCACATCATCCCATACCGTTTTGACCTATCGACGTATCTAATATTCAACCCTGCTATCTCCTCTATTTTCGTCAAAACCGTCAGCGAATTTCTTAGTCTGCTTTCCCCCAATAATTTCTGCCTATGGATATCTCTAATTCTCCTTTCCAGTATATTCATCCCTCTCACTTCTGTCTTCGACCAAACCTCCCCCCACAGGTGTCCAAATCCTATCCTCTCCAAATATCCCTTTATTTTTTCTAACCATCCACCCTTATACATGCTCTTAAATTGCTGTGCACCGGGCGAGTTGGCCGTGCGCGTAGAGGCGCGCGGCTGTGAGCTTGCATCCGGGAGACAGTAGGTTCGAATCCCACTATCGGCAGCCCTGAAGATGGTTTTCCGTGGTTTCCCATTTTCACACCAGGCAAATGCTGGGGCTGTACCTTAATTCAGGCCACGGCCGCTTCCTTCCAACTTCTAGGCCATTCCTATCCCATCGTCGCCATAAGACCTATCTGTGTCGGTGCGACGTAAAACCCCTAGCAAAAAAAAAAAAAAAAAAAAATTGCTGTGCATATGCTGCCTGTAATACTCTCCCACCTTCCTGTCTTTTTAAATTCATCCAGTATCTTAACTATTCTTTTCACCCCCTCTGCTTCCAAATCCTCCCCACACATTAATTCCGCCCCTACATTTGCTGTACACCTCGGTAAGCCCATTACTAACTTAGCAAAACTACTAACAATCCTTCTTAGTTCCTCTCTTTTCTCATCCAGCCCCCAAATTTCTGAGCCGTATAATACCCTCCCAACGATTACCGACCTGAACACAAGTCTCAGTGTTTTATAACTGATCCCCGGGTACTTGACTAGCAAATTTCTGACTGAGGCTAAGGCTGCCAATCCTCTATATTTCACCCTTTTGATCTGGTCACTCCAAGTTCCTTTATCATTAAAAATAACTCCTAGATATTCTAACTTCCTTACCCGTTCCAATCTTTCTCCCTGAATTACCCAATTACCTTCTATCTTTCTTCTTTTGTCCACCTGTACTACTAATATTTTAGACTTATTTCCATTAATTTTCAATCCCCATTTCCTCGCAAATAGCGTCACTGACTCTAAGGCCCTATTCATCGCCCCTGAGGTTAGCGTCATCAATAACACATCATCCGCAAATATCAGTCCTGGTACTTCAAAACCATTAATTACTGGTACAGCCCAATTTTCTGCCCCAAACCCCTCTAAAATATCGTTGATAAATAAAATAAACAGTATTGGCGATAACTTGCATCCTTGTTTTAAACCCACCTTGGACTCTAATGGTCCACTCAGTCTCCCTTCTCCGAATTTTACACAAAACCTGACAACCCTATATATTCCTTCCACTGCCCTCAACATCTTCTCCGAAATCCCTAGCCTGCCTAATTTCTCTAATAGGGCCTCTCTATTCACCTTGTCAAAAGCTTTCTCAAAATCTATTGCTGCTACATAAACCGTACTTCTAGCCATATTCTTATACTTTTCTAAAATAGTCTTTACTATCATTATATTATCCACTGTTCTTTTCTTTTTCCTAAATCCCCCTTGGTAATCTGTCAAAATTTCATTTTCTTCCGCCCACCCGCTTATTCTGTTCGCTAACACCCCAGTATATATTTTACTCAAAGAATCCAACAGAGATATACCTCTATAACTGTTCACATTGTTCCTACTACCCTTCCCCTTGTATATAGGGCATATAATTCCTGTTTCCCATTCCTTAGGGTAATTACCTCCCTCAAATATCCTATTGAATAGTTTAACCATGCCCTCTATCATTATCTCATTTTTACTAATTTCCTTCCAAAACTTGTTATTTATACCATTACACCCCCCGGCCGACTTCGCTCTGGCTCTGCTTATCACTCTCAGGATTTCCTCTCTTGTGAACAATTCCTATATGAAACATACGAGGTCAACTAATATATCTCATAACTAGGAAGCAGATGTTGCTGGAATATCAGCTTCTTTCCCTTTGCATTAAAGCATGTATTTTATTTATTTATTTACCACAAATCATACAGATTTTATGGATGGTCAAGTGAAAAAGGGGTACATTAGTTGCTTCACAGACCTACCAAGCTAATATATAAAATAATTACATTATTCACATATTTACACCCGTACAGTAATTCATTTACTCGATGACACTTTCCCTTTCACTCCCGTCCATGTGCACACAAAGATTTACATCTTTTTACATGGTTTGTGAACTGTGTTAGAAGCAAGGCTTTTATTTTGGGTGGTAGCTCATTCCAGATATGTGCGGAGTAACCTTAGTAACCGGATTGGTAGGTGGTGGTATGGACAAATGCAGAGACAAGATTAACACCTCTGCGGACAGAGTGAAAGGACAGGGAAAGGCCGCGAATCGAGTCAAGGTCAATGGAGCTGGCAAGGGATTTTCGGAGGCAGATCAAGTCGGTTCTTTTGACAATGGTTTCTATTGAAGGGAGGTTAGCCGAATGAAGATGGGAGTGTAAGTTATTAGCCTTTCCGCCCGATTCTGCATTTTCTGAAGTTTGCTTAAATTTGCGACTGTGGTGGGACTCTAGGCAGGAAAACCATAGGTTAGTATGGGTCTTACCATACTGAGGTAGGCTGTTCTTAGGGCCCCTGATTTGAAGCCTTTTAGGTTCCTGCTAAGAAATCCCATGACCTTTATCGCTTTTCACTTCGCCTCCTCCGTCTCCAGGTTCCATTTCAAATCCCTAGAAATAGTTAATCCTAAAAGTTTTATATTTGCATACTGTGGTATTATATTCTTATTTGATTTATGTGTGTTCTCTATGCAGTTTATTGATCTACTTATCCTAATCCATATATATATATAAAATAACTTGTCCTGACTGACAGATTCATTGTCACCGAGCCAAAACTACTGGACATAATTTTGGGGATACATTCATATTACAATGCAGGTGCTTGCTAAATATTCCACTGCTAAGAGGTTGAAAAGGGGGGTAAATTTTTAAAATGAGTGTACCTGTATCTCAAAAAATGAACAGTTTAAAGACATGAACTTTCGCATTTGGAATCCCCTTTAAAAATAAATAAACGCATATTTTTTTGTTTTTGGAAAATCCTGTTAAGGGGGGTGAAAAAAGGTGAAAAAGGGGTTGAATACCTTTCATGTGGATACTTATATCTCAAAAACTGAACATGTTACAGTCATAAAAATTGGTATTTGGAATCTCCTTTAAAAATAAAGAAACAGATATTTTTTTGTTTTTGGAAAATCTACTTAAGAGGTGGTGAACAAGAGTGACAAATGGGGTGAATTCTTAAACACAGTATATCTCAAAAACGTAACATGTTACAGACGTGAAAGTAGGTATTTGGAATCTCCTGTAAAAGTTAAGGAACACGCATAATATGTTTTCTGAAAATCCACTAAAGGGTAAGGATTAAAGGGGGTAAAATTTTAAAATGAGCATATATTCAGTAGGGCCTATATATCAAAAACTGAACCCATTATAGATCAGAAAATTGGTATTTTTAACCTCTTTTTAAATTAACATGTATTTGTTTGTTTTTGGAAAAAACACTTCAGTGGGGAGGGGGGGGGGGTGTAAAAAGGACTGAAAAAGGGGTTGAATTTTTTTATTAGGAGGAGAAAATTGGTATTTGGAATCTCCTTTAAAAGTACAGAAAACATTTTTTTGTTTTCGTAAAATCCACTTAAAGGGGGGTGTAAAAAGTACTGAAAAGGGGTTGAATTCTTTTTATGAGACTACTTATATCTCAAAAACTGAAGGTGTTACAGACATGAAAGTTTGTATTTGGAATCTTCTTTAAAAAGAAATATGCATTCTTTTGTTTTTGGAAAATCCAATTAAGGGTGGGTAAATGAATTGAAAAATGAGTTTAATTCTTTGTATGAGGATATTTATATAACACAAACGAAGGATGTTATGGACGTGAAAATTGGTATATGGAATCTCCTTTAAAAATAAAGAAACACAATTTTTTTTGGGTGGGAGGGACACAACTGAAGGGGGTTTTAAAAGGAGTTCAGTTTCTTTTTATGATGATACAAATAAGAAGTGGACTTAAAACAATACACCCCTTAGGGGTTTTGACTGGGGGATGAGGAGTGATTACAAAAATACATACATACATACATACATACATACATACATCATTATAGACTGTTATGCCTTTCAGCGTTCAGCCTGCAAGCCTCTGTGAATTTACTAAACGTCGCCACAAATCCTCAATATGCAACTAGTGCTGTGGCCTCATTAATTCTATACCTCTTATCTTTAAATCGTTAGAAACTGAGTCTAACCATCATCGTCTGGGTCTCCCTCTATTCTCTTACCCTCCATAGCAGAGTCCATTGTTCTCCTCGGCAACCTATCCTCCCCCATTCGCCTCACATGACCCCACCACCGAAGCCAGTTTATGCGTACAGCTTCATCCATCGAGTTCATTCCTAAATTAGCCTTTATCTCCTCATTCTGAGTACCCTCCTGCCATTGTTCCCACCTGTTTGTACCAGCAATCACTCTCGCTACTTTCATGTCTGTCACTTCTAACTTATGAATAAGATATCCTGAGTCCACCCAGCTTTCGCTCCCGTAAAGCAAAGTTGGTCTAAAAACAGACCGATGTAAAGATAGTTTCATCTGGGAGCTGACTTCCTTCTTACAGAATACTGTTGATCGCAACTGCGAGCTCATTGCATTAGCTTTACTACACCTTGAATCAGTCTCTCTTACTATATTACCATCCTGGGAGAACACACAACCCAAATACTTGAAATTATTTACCTGTTCTAGCTTTGTATCACCCATCTGACATTCAATTCTGTTGAATTTCTTACCTACCAACATCACTTTAGTTTTTGAAAGGCTAATTTTCATTCCATACTCATTGCACCTATTTTCAAGTTCCAAGATATTAGACTGCAGGCTTTTTACACAATCTGCCATTAAGACCAAGTCGTCAGCATATGCCAGACTGCTTACTGCATTTCCACCTAACTGAATCCCTCCCTGAAAATTTATACCTTTCAACAGATGATCCATGTAAACTACGAACAGCAAAGGTGAAAGATTACAGCCTTGTCTAACCCCTGTAAGTACCTTGAACCAAGAACTCTTTCTATCATCAATTCTCACTGAAGCCCAATTGTCAACATAAATGCCTTTGATTGATTTTAATAATGAACCTTTAAATCCATAGTCCCCCAGTATGGCGAACATCCTTTCCCGTGTACCAGCAATCATACTTGCTACTTTCATGTCTGTTACTTCTAACTTATGAATAAGATATGCTGAGTCCACCCAGCTTTCGTTCCCGTAAAGCAAAGTTGGCATAAAAACAGACCGATGTAAAGATAGTTTCATCTCGGAGCTGACTTCCTTCTTACAGATATTACTCAGAACACTGTTCATTTCCTTTTTCCCTCCCTTCCTAAGATACTTTATTACTGTCCAGAAAGGTTTCCCCGCTGCTTGCGCTACCCTTTCCAAGTTATTACCAAAATCTTCCCAAGGCTTCTTTTTGAATTCATATGCTTTCTCCAGATCTATGAAACAAACACAACTGCCTATTCCTCTTGTACCATTTTACGATTACCTGGCGGATACTGAAAATCTGATCCTGACAGCCCCTCTGTGGTCTGCAACCACACTGGTTTTCATCCAACTTCCTCTCAACTACTGATCGCACCCTCCCTTCCAAGATGCCAGTGAATACTTTGCCTGGTATACTAATCAATGAGATACCTCGATAGTTGTTGCAATCCTTCCTGTTCCCTTGCTTATAGATAGGTGCAATTACTGCTTTTGTCCAATCTGAAGGTACCTACCAACACTCCATGCTAGTCTTACTACTCTATGAAGCCATTTCATCCCTGTCTTCCCACTAAACTTCACCATTTCAGGTCGAATTTCATCTATTCCTGCTGCTTTATGACAATGGAGTTTATTTACCATTCTTTCTACTTTCTCAAGCATAATTACACCATCATTTTCCTCCTCCACATAAGCTTGGCTGTTCACAACACAACCAGGAAGATTTCCTTTTAAGTTGAGAAGATGTTCAAAATTTTCCCTCCACCTGTCCAGTGATTCCCGGGGATCTATTATGAGTTCATCTGAATTACTTAGAACACTGTTCATTTCCTTTTTCCCTCCCTTCCTAAGATTCTTTATTACTGTCCAGAAAGGTTTCCCTGCTGCCTGCGCTAGCCTTTCCAAGTTATTACCAAAATCTTCCCAGGACTTCTTTTGGGATTCAACAACTATTTGTTTCGCTCTGTATCTTTCATGTACGTACAATTCCCTGTCTGCCTCAGCCCTTGTTTGGAGCCATTTCTGATAAGTCTTCTTTTTATGTTTATAAGCTGCTCTCACTTCATCATTCCACCAAGATGTTCGCCTTTTCCCATCTTTACACACAGTTGTCCCTAGGCATTCCCTGGCTGTTTCTACTACAGCATCCCTGTATGCCACCCATTATCTTTCTATATCCTGAACCTGCTTACTGTCTACTGTTCGAAACTTCTCACTAATCATATCCATGTACTTCTGTCTAATTTCCTCGTCCTGGAGATTTTCTACCCTTATTCGTTTGCAGACAGATTTCACTCTCTCTATCCTAGGCCTAGAAATACTTAGTTCACTACAGATCAGGTATTGGTCTGTATCATCAGAAAATCCCCGGAAAACTTGTACATTCCTAACAGATTTCCTGAATTCAAAGTCGGTTAAGATATAGTCTATTATGGATCTGGTACCCCTAGCCTCCATGTATAGCGGTGAATAGCCTTATGTTGAAATGTACTCGTAACTGCTAAACCCATACTAGCACAGAAGTCCAGCAAAAGCTTCCCATTCGCATTAGCTTCCATATCTTCCCCACATTTACCAATCACTCTTTCGTATCCTTCAGTTCTATTTCCAACTCTCACATTGAAATCGCCCATTAGCACTATCCTATCCTTGCTGTTGACCCCAACCACGATGTCACACAATGCTTCATAAAACTTGTCAACTTCATCCTCATCTGCACCCTCACATGGTGAACACACTGAGACAATTCTTGTCCTAATTCCTCCAACTGCCAAATCTACCCACATCATTCGCTCATTTACGTGCCTAACAGAAACTATGTTGTGTGCAAGAGTATTCCTGATAAACAGCCCTACCCCTTACTCTGCCCTTCCCTTTCTCACACCCGTCAAGTACACTTTATAATCTCCTATCTCCTCCTCGTTACCTCCCTTTACCCGAATATCACTTACTCCTAGCACATCCAGATGCATCCTCTTTGCTGACTCAGTCAGTTCTACTTTTTCTTCCATAAGCCCCATTAATATTGATAGCTCCCCATCGAATTCCATTTCGTTCGCCAAGTTGTTTGTTTCCAAGGAGTCCCTCGCCTGTCAAATGGGAGTGGGACTCCATTACTCCCATAGGTCTGAGGCTTGCTTAAAATGTTCTGAGCTCGGTAAATTCATGAAGCAGGATGCTACCCTACTTACACATAGTGAAAGTGAGGGTCTCTCCTCTAACGGGTCATGGACCATCAGTGGATTGTATAGTCCTAGCCGCCTGAGCACGAGGAGGGTCATGACTCGGAATATGTCCGAGATGCCCACTCCCATTCCATAGCAACTGGTATCCCGACTCTCAGGACCACTTAATAGGCCACTCAGCCGTTGCCCATGGTTCACGAACTAGGACGTGACTACAGGAACCCACACCATGAACCATCATTACAAAAAATATACGTTTATAATAAACCGTTTGAATTACGAAGTTAAAATGTCAAATGATATCCTAGGTGTTAAATAACAGAAGGTTTGAAACAAATTTAACCCCTCAGAGAGTTAAATGGGGGTTAAGATCCGTAAACAAATATATTAATTCCTTCCTCCGAAATGGTTTAACGTAAAGAGACAAAATTCCAAAGAGTAGTATATATCTGAAATCCTAGGTGTGAAATAGGAAATATTTTTAAATGTTCCACTGCTAAAGTGTCAAATGAGCTCTGCTCCATAAACTAAATTATTCATCCCTCCAAACCCGTTTGGCTTACAAAATTGTAGTTTTACAAGAAGGGTCTTTTTTTATGTCCTAGGTGTAAAATGCTGTATACTTCAAAATATTTCTCCCCTATGAGGTTTAGATGGTAGTTAACCCTCAAAAACACAATATCCATTCTTCCAAAACCGTTTCAGGCATGAACATAACTTTTTTTTTAATGAAGGGTTGTCTTCTATATCCTAGATGTTAATAAATATTTCAAAACATTCACCCCTTAAAAAAGTACTCATTCCTCCAGTATTGTTCGATGTACAAAATCAAAATTTCACAGGTTGGTTGCTTGTATGTCCCAGATGTTAAATCAGATATTGTTTAAATCATTCAGATTCTTCTGTAAGAGGTTCAAGTGAGGGGTCGATTATAAAATAAATAGTCATTCCCCCAAAACCGTTTGACATTCGAACTGAGGACGTATTTTACAGGCTCAGCTGACAGTGGACTCCAAAATGAAAAACTTTGACTAATAATTTTCATTTTAAAGCTGTAGCGAAGCTGACTTATTCATCATAGCCGAGCCAAAACTACTGGACATAAAGAAATGAAATTTTGGGGATACATTCATATTACAATGTAGGTGGTCATTAAGGGAGGATTTTTGAATATTCTGTCACTAAGGTGGTGAAAGGGGGGGGGGGAGTGTTGGATTTTTAAAATGAGTGTATCTATATCTCAAAAACTGAACAGTTTAAAGACATGAAAATTGGTATTTGGAATCTCCTTTTAAAATAAAGAAACGCATATTGTTTTCGAAAAATCCTGTTAATGGGGGTGACAAAAGGTGAAAGGGGGTTGAATCTTTTATGTGGATACTTATATGTCAAGAACTGCAGATGTTACAGACATGAATATTGGTATTTAAAATCTCCTTCAAAAATAAAGAAAAGTATTTCTTTGTTTTTGGAAAATCAACTTTAGGGGTCGTAAAGAGGAGTGACAAAGGGGGTGAATTCTTAAAATGAATATATCTCAAAAAACAGAACAAGTTACAGGCGTGAAAATTGGTATTTGGAATCTCCTGTAAAAGTAAAGGAATATGCATAATTTGTTTTCTTTCAATCTACTTAAGGAAAAGTGTTAAAGGGGGTAAATTATTAAAATGAGCATATAAAGTATACTATATATATATATATATATATAAAAAAAACTTAACAAGTTACATACGTGAAAATTGGTATTTTTATTCTCTTTTAAAAATAGAAGTAACATGTATTTGTTTGTTTTCGGAAAAAGCACTTCAGTGGGGGGAACGGGGTTGTAAAAATGATTGAAAAAGGGGATGAATAATTTTTATGTGGATACCTATATCTTATACAGACATGAAAATCGGTATATGGAATCTCCTTTAAAAATAAGAACACTTGTATGTTGTTTTGTTTTATTTTTGGTAATCTACTTAAGGGGTGGTAAACAGGAATCACAAACGGGGTGAATTTTGAAAATGAGTATATCTCATAAACGTAACCTGTTACAAACATGAAAACTGGTATTTGGAATCTCCTGTAAAAGTAAAGGAACACACATATTTTCTTTTCTACAAATAGACTTTGGTATTTTTAATCTCTTTTAAAAATAAATGTAACACGTATTTATTTGTTTTTGGAAAATCCACTTAAGGGGCTGAAAAGAATTGAAAAATCGGGTGAATTTTTAAAATGACTGCCAGTGCATCTACAGTATATGTCAAAAACTTAACAGGTTACAGACAAGAAACTTGGTATTTGGAAAGTCTTTTAGAAATACGGGAATGTGTAGTTCTGTTTTCGGTAAAGGCACTTAACAGGGGTGAAAAGAAGTGTAAAATGAGTTTTATGAGGATACTTATATTTCAAAAACTGGAGAGAAAGATGTTACGGATGTGAAAATAGGTATTTAGAATCTCTTTTAAACATAAAGGAACATGTTGGTTTTTTCTGACTTGAGAGAAGACTGTTTATCACATGTACAGTTCTATGTCCCATGGTCACCTTAGCCCCAAAAGGCAATACCGCAAACATGGTTTAAAAATACGAAGGTCGATCAAATATAAACAGGAATTTTTTTCCTGAACATCAACAGTTGGTAGGACTAGCCCCGCGGTTCTGCTATGCTTAGGCGGGACCGTTAGAAGTGGGTAGAGCGTGCTGTTAGACACATCCTGCAGTTTTGTCAGTAACGGTCACGATGTCGGAGCAACAGGTGCACCCTTCCATTGTGCAACGCATAATTATAAAATTTCTTGCTCATGAAGGAGTTACAGCGGCGGAAATTTGCCAGAGATTGACTGCACAGTTCGGTGATCAAGCATTGCCAAGGACACGTATGTTTATCTGGCATAAAAATTTCAAGGAAAGACGAGAATGTGTGGAAAATCGGCAACATGATCGCGGTCCTCGGACCAGCATTACAGACGAAAACATTAGTGCGGTTCAAGAAATTATTGATGATGATCGACGGGCGACAGTATCAGAAATTGCAAAACAAGTCAGAATCAGTTATTGGAGCTGTCAAGCAATTATCACAAACAACCTACAGTTCTGTAAAGTTTATTCCAGGTGGGACCCTTGTCCTTTGCCCAAAAATCTGAAGTTGAGACGTTTGGAGGTCTGTCAGAGGCTTACAGCAAGGTTTGCGGAAGAAGGTGATGCATTTATGAGTTGGATCGTCACCTGCGACAAAACATGGGTCCACCACTACACTCCCGAATCCAACCAAGCCATTAAGGAGTGGCAGAGGAAAGGGGAGGCAGCACCAGTGAAAGCCAAGACTCAACTGTCAGCTGGCAAGGATCTTGCAACCGTTTTTTCGATTGGCGAAGCATTTTGCTGATTGACTTTTTGCAAGAACGACGCACAATCAATGCTGCTTACTACTGCGAGCTGTTGAACAAGGCATGGGTTGTATATTGCCGCAAAAGACGAGACCAACTGATTCGACAGGTCATTCTCCTCCATGACAATGCGCGGCCCCATACTCCAAGCTACAGGAAATGCACTGGACTACACTTTATCATCCTCCTTACAGCCTGGACTTATCGCCCTGCAATTTACCTGTGTTTGGACCTCTTAACCAAGCTTTTTTTTTTTTTTTTGCAAGTAGTTTTATGTTGCACCGACACAGATAGGTCTTATGGAGACGATGGGACAGGAAAGGGCTAGGAATGGGAAGGAAGCGGCCGTGACCTTAATTAAGGTACAGCCCCAGCATTTGCCTGGTGTGAAAATGGGAAAACCACAAAAAACCATCTTCAGGGCTGCCGACAGTGGGGTTCGAACCCAATATCTCCCGAATATTGCATACTGGCCGCATTTAAGCATAAAGAAGCTCTAGGAGGGCAATAATGATTTGAAGACGACGAGAATGTGGAAGACTTCGTGCACAAGTGGCTGGTGACAAGACCCTGTTCTTTTTACAATGAGGGCGTCAAAAAGCTACCCATACACTGGGACAAACGCATTTCCAAAGCAGAAAACTACGTGGAAAAATAAATTGTAAGTGCCATGTGTTTAAACAAAAGGGAATTTAAATTAAAAATAAAATCCTGTTTATATTTGATCCCCCCATCATAGTTTCTGGGGTAAATGAAACTCAATTTGTTTGGTGAGTTTTTATACTTTAGTACAGTACCGAGGAACAGTTACTTTTAACAAATTACGAAATTCACATGGGCAAAGCCATGGGTAACTGCCAGTACATTAATAATAAGAACAAGGAATATATATATTTGGAAATACACACATCTTCCACCAGGTTGCGTGGCAAAGTTCAACATTTTCGACTTACAAAGGGATGACCAGCTGAATCGGTCAGCTAAGCATTTGCCCATCTGCGGTGCGGAGTATGACGGTTCATATTTTATTGTCCTTCCTGTTTTGCAGTGCTTCGATCCTTTCTTCCACAATTGTCTGTGATGCAGATTAGCTTGCAGAACGTCACCAGGACGGAATTCAATATATTTTCCGCATGGTCTTCGAACTTCATGGTATCTTCTCAGTTCTACTGAGTACTCTTTCACCCATCATTTCCAAAATACATCAGTAAGGTCCTGTTTTAATCGGAACTCCTTGGTGAGGTTTTGATTAACTGTGGGTTCGGATCCTTTGGGTATGGTAACAAAAACCTCTCCAACTAGAAAATGCGCTGGAATCAGTGCTATACAACCTTCTCTCTGAGTAATAGGCCTCGAATTGACAATGGCTTCAATGCTGATTATCATGGTGTTCAACTGCTCCTCAGTAAGTCTTGGCTGTTACAGAATCTTTCAGAGAGATCACTTTACAGTGCCCACCATCCACCGCACCAAGCTGCTCATGGTGCTATGAAGTTCCAGATAATGCCATTATGGGCGAGGAACTGGGTTTGAGAAGTGGTCGGGGTTTTCCAAATTTCAGTCATCTCTGTGATGGCAGCATGAAAGTATGTTGCACTGTCTGAATAAATTGTATGGGGTAGGCCATGTCTTCTGGAGAATCGTTGAAATACTAATAGATTTATCTGCACAGATGTGTAAAGCTTGAGCGACACCACATCTAAAGAGACAGATATCCGTTTTATTAAAATCTCTCTTCCGACGTTTATATACAGCGGTCCAGCAAAATCAACTCCAGTTACAGCAAATGGTTTCGTATGTAGGTTTTGTGTGGCCCAACAGCAGTGGAGCCTCAAGTTGTTGTCCAGGTGGGATCTTAAGTATTTTGCATGAGGGATAGGTGCGTAAAACACCTTTGATAACTTGACGAGCTCTAAGAATCCAAAACTCGGTACAGAGTTCAGACAGTACAATGCGGACTCCAAAGTGGTGCGGTCAAACATGTGTATACAGAATTAAAATACAGTGAAATGTTGAGAACCATCAAGAAGTATAGGGTTTTGTTGCACATTGTAGTCTACCTCTTAAATGAATTAGTCAATTTTCCAGATAAGGACTGAAACGTGCCATCTTAGGATCCTCCAGAAAGTGGAAGTTTTCTGAAGTGCCTGCAATTCTTGTGTGAAAGCTCACCATTCAAAAACTTGTACCCATAACTTGCGTGTGTCTGAGAGTTCAGCCGCCGTTAACTCTCTGACAGATCTCTCATGTTGACCAACATTGTGCAGAAAGCGAAGAATGCCTGCCCAAGTGAAAAGGAGCTTCCATTATGAGCTGAATTTAGACGTGTTAGTGAGGCTGGAAGGTACAGCTAAGGTCAGAACATGACTGCATTCTTTTCAGGAAGATGTTGGTTCATTGTGAGAGAGTCAGATGGCCAACGTGCAGCAGGGTATGTTAGCCATGAAGGTTCATTCCACGGTTAGCTTGAATCTCCGTACGCTTACAAAGGACTTCCATCTGTTTGGATTCTTCCTTATCCATCCCAGTGTTATGGTGGCATTGGTCCATTGTATCACCTGAGTGATTATGTAATTTATTGCTCTACTGATGTAATATAGCAGCCGTGCTCCCACTAATTCTGCTAATAGCTCCAGTCGTGGTAAGGTGCAAGTCTGTTCTTGCTGCTGGTTAAACGAACGTGTCCTGTGGTTGATCGTACATATAAAACTGCCCCATATACCCATTTGGAGGCATCACAAAACACGTGCACTTGGCTTACATTGCCTGTAGAAATAGTGAAATCTTCGACAGTGCATGTAAAGTGGATACCCATGAGTCCCATCTTGCGGCAATATCAGGAGGTAACAGCTCGTTGCAGTTGATTCCTCTGGTCCACGTGTCCTGGAATAATAGTTTTCCAGTCAGAGACAGAGGAGAGAGCAGTCCAAGTGGAGCATAAAACCTAGCTGTCATCTGCAAGAGTTTCCTCTTGGTAGTGCTCCTTCTGGTAGCTTACACGTGATTTCCTCTGGATTCATATTAAAAGTGTCCTGTTCCATATTCCATTGTATGCCTAGAACTTGAGTTTGGCCATTGATATCTTGTCCTTCAGCTCTCCAGATAGCCTTCAACTGCTCTGAGTTTGTAGCCCATTTTGCCAAGTGAAAATGATCAGTTTCATCGAGCTCATAGTACAAGATGATTGCTCAACTGTCATTCTCTGTGCTAACTACCAAATTATCCATGAAGGTATCGTTGTCCATAAGTGGAGCAGCATCGGGAAAGATGGTCTTGTGTCTGTCAGCGTGTTCTTTTATTGCTGCTGAAAGCCAGAACAGAAGACGAGTGAAGCGGCATTGTACTATTTCTTCCATAGTGTGGTAGTTTCCTTTGTTATCTTGTGTGACTCTATACCAGAAGAATCTGGTCAATTCCCAGTCCTTATCCAAGACCATTAATTTGAGGGGCTTTGTTTGTGCTTTACCAAACTCACTTCTGGTGACTGTGTAACTGGTTTTTGCAAGGAATATATCTACGTTCTCTTCAATGCACAGTTCTTTAATCATTGTCTACCGTCTCCTTTTTTCCAGTACCTGATCATCAAATTCCTCTCCCTTGTCGTGTTTTTCTGTGTGTTTCCTTCATCTTTCTGCTTTTACCTTCTTCTCTACAAGTGGTATTCGGGTCCGAGCTCTTAGTGATCACAGCCGCGTTTTTTCCTTTCTCCCAAAGTCTTGCTAATTTTGCTGTAAGCAGAATCTACTTGGCCTTCAGTGATGTGATCTTTAATAGCTTTACATTTCCCTTTCAACAATTCCTCTTTCGTTGCTTTACACCTCTAGTCCACCTCATTCTTTAGTTGCTTGTACTTTCTCTTTTCCTCATCAGTCGTTAAAATTCTTGTACTTTACTCATCAATCAGATTTAATATGAGTTATCCAAAGCTTTCTGCCAATGTTCAACTTTCTTCCTAGCTTTTCAACCGCAGCTCATCTTATTGCATGCTTCAACACCATCCACTCCTGTGGAATGTTTGCTGACAATCCAGTATGCCCCTTACTTTGTGTCATTGTTATTAGTAGGTGGTGGCATTGTTGACCTAAAAATTCACTGAAAATGATCAATAAAAAGCCCTTAAATTCATGGGAAAATGCTATAAAATATGTATAAAAAAAAAAAAAAAAAAAAAAAAAAAAGAGAGACTTCAAAATACACTGACTGACAGTGACAATGCAACACCAAGGAGGAGTGGTTCGAAAGGGATGAAAGTTGGGGAAAAAACAGAGACGGCATGGATGAATAATTGATGTTTATTTCAATCCGATATGCAGGTTACACAATGCGCACGGCATCGACTCAGTAGGATGTAGGACCACCGCGAGCGGCGATGCACGCAGAAACACGTCGAGGTACAGAGTCAATAAGAGTGCGGATGGTGTCCTGAGGGATGGTTCTCCATTCTCTGTCAACCATTTGCCACAGTTGGTCGTCCGTACGAGGCTGGGGCAGAGTTTGCAAACGGCGTCCAATGAGATCCCACACGTGTTCGATTGGTGAGAGATCCGGAGAGTACGCTGGTAACGGAAGCATCTGTACACCTCGTAGAGACTGTTGGGAGATGCGAGCAGTGTGTGGGCGGGCATTATCCTGCTGAAACAGAGCATTGGGCAGCCCCTGAATGTACAGGAGTGCCACCGGCCGCAGCACATGCTGCACGTAGTGGTGGGCATTTAACGTGCCTTGAATACGCACTAGAGGTGACGTGGAATCATACGCAATAGCGCCCCAAACCATGATGCCGCGTTGTCTAGCGGTAGGGCGCTCCACAGTTACTGCCGGATTTGACCTTTCTCCACGCCGACGCCACACTCGTCTGCGGTGACTATCACTGACAGAACAGAAGCGTGACTCATCGGAGAACACGACGTTCCGCCATTCCCTCATCCAAGTCGCTCTAGCCCGGCACCATGCCAGGCGTGCACGTCTATGCTGCGGAGTCAATGGTAGTCTTCTGAGAGGACGCCGGGAGTGCAGGCCTCCTTCAACCAATCGACGGGAAATTGTTCTGGTCGATATTGGAACAGCCAGGGTGTCTTGCACATGCTGAAGAATGGCGGTCGACGTGGCGTGCGGGGCTGCCACCGCTTGGCGGCGGATGCGCCGATCCTCGCGTGCTGACGTCACTCAGGCTGCGCCTGGACCCCTCGCACGTGCCACATGTCCCTGCGCCAACCATCTTCGCCACAGGCGCTGCACCGTGGGCAGATCCCTATGGGTATCGGCTGCGATTTGACGAAGCGACCAACCTGCCCTTCTCAGCCCGATCACCATACCCCTCGTAAAGTCGTCTGTCTGCTGGAAATGCCTCCGTTGACGGCGGCCTGGCATTCTTAGCTATACATGTGTCCTGTGGCACACGACAACACGTTCTACAATGACTGTCGGCTGAGAAATCACGGTACGAAGTGGGCCATTCGCCAACGCCGTGTCCCATTTATCGTTCGCTACGTGCGCAGCACAGCGGCGCATTTCACATCATGAGCATACCTCAGTGACGTCAGTCTACCCTGCAATTGGCATAAAGTTCTGACCACTCCTTCTTGGTGTTGCATTTGCTCTGTCAGTCAGTGTACTTTACCAAACTCAATTCTGGTGACTGTGTAACTGGTTTTGTCCTCTTCAATGCACAGTTATTGTTTCTACAGGAATAATTACCTCCCAATTTGCTTGGAAGAGTATATTATATGGACATAATAATTTGCTTGATGTAAATCTGAGCTGATTTGACACTTTAGCAGTGGAACATTTAAAAATATTTCCTATTTCACACCTAGGATTTCAGATATATACTACTCTTTGGAATTTTGTCTTTGTACGTTAAACCATTTCAGAGGAAGGAATTAATATATATGTTTTCAGATCTTCCCCATTTAACTCCCTGAGGGGATAAATTTGTTTCAAACCTGCTGTTTATTTAACACCTAGGATATCATTTGATATTTTAACTTTGTAATTCAAACAGTTTATTATAAACGTATATTTTTGTCATCATTCCTAATACCCCAGTCAAAATCCCTTAGGGGTGTATTGATTTAAGTCCACTTCTTATTTGTATCATCATAAAAAGAATTCAACTCCTTTTAAACCCCCCCCACCCCTTTCAGTTGTTTCCCTCCCACCCACAAAAAAATTTGTTTTTCTTTATTTTTACAGGAGATTCCAAATTTCAATTTTCACGTCCGTAACATCCTTCGTTTTTGTGATATAAGTATTCTCACGCAAAGAATTAAACTCATTTTTCAATTCATTTGCCACCCTTAATATGATTTTCCAAAAACAAAATAATGTGTATTTTTTAATTGTTAAAGAAGATTCCGAAAACCAACTTTCATGTCTGTAACATCTTCAGTTTTTGAGATACGAGTATCCTCATAAAAAGAATTCAACCCCTTTTCAGCCTCCCCCCTTCCCCCAAGTGATTTTTTCCGTAAACAAAGTATGTGCTACTTTATATTTAAAAGAGATTTAAAATACCAATTTTCACATCTGTAACATATTATGTTTTTGACATATACTCAATTTGAAAATTCACCCCCTTTGTCAGTCCTGTTCGCCCCCTCCCCTTAAGTAGGTTTATCAAAAACAAAAAATACATGTCTTTTAAACGAGATTCCAAATAACATTTTTTTCTGATTGTAACACTTTCAGATTTTTTAGATATAAGTATCTTCAAAAAGGTACTCAACCCCTTTCTCACCTCTTTTCATCCCCTTAAGAGGATTTTTCCAAAAACAAAAAAACATGTATTTTCTTACTTTTAAAGAGATTACAGATAGCAATTTTCATGTCTAACATCTTCAGTGTTTGATGTATAAGGATCCCCATGAAAGGAATTCAACTAAGTTCACTTCTCTTCACCAACCTCACCCCTTTAAGTGGATTTCCTGAAAACAAACAAAAAAAGTTAACTTTTAAAGGAGATTCCAAATACCAATTTTCATGTCTGTAACATCTTCAGTTCTTGAGATATAAGTATCCACATAAAAAAAATTCAACCCCTTTTTCAGTCCTTATTACACACACCCCCCCACTCCAAAGTGAAATTTTTCCCCAAAACAAATACGCATAACTTTTATTTTTGAAAGAGGTTAAAAATACCAATTTTACGTCTGTAACTTGTTAAGCTTGTGATGTATAGTCCTATTGAATATATGCTCATTTTAATAATTTAACCCCTTTAACACTTCACATTAAGTGGATTTTTGCTGGGCTGAGTGGCTCAGACGGTTAAGGCGCTGGCCTTCTACCCCAACTTGGCAGGTTCGATCCTGGCTCAGTCCGGTGGTATTTGAAGGTGCTTAAATACGACAGCCTCATGTCGGTAAATTTACTGGCACGTAAAATAACTCCTGCGGGACTAAATTTCGGCACCTCAGCGTCTCCGAAGATCGTAAAAGTAGTTAGTGGGACGTAAAGCAAATAACATTATTAATATTAAGTGGATTTTCAGAAAACTAATTAAGCGTGTTCCCTTAGTTTTACTGGAGATTCCAAATACCAATTTTCACTTCTGTAACATGTTACTTTTTGAGATATACTCATTTTAAGAATTCACCCCCTATTTTACTCCTATTCACCACCCCTTAAGTAGACTTTCCAAAAACAAAAGATACGTGTTTCTTTACTTTTTAAGGAGATTCCAAATACCAGTTTTCATGCCTGCAACACCTCCAGTTTTTGAGATATAAGTATCCACATAAAAATAATTCAACCCCTTTTTTAGTTTTTACACCCCACCCCCTGCACTGAAGTGGTTTTTTTTTTCGAAAACAAATACATGTTAACTTTATTTTTAAAAGATATTCAAGATACCAATTTCCACATCTGTAACGTCTTAAGTATTTGATATATACTGTATATATGCTCATTTTAAAATTTACCCCCTTTAATACATCCCCTTAAGTGGATTTTCAGAGAACAAATTATGCGTGTTCCTTTACTTTACAAGAGATTCCAAATACCAATTTTCATGTCTGTAACATGTTACGTTTTTGAATATGCTCAGTTTAAGAATTCACCCACTATGTCACTCCTGTTCACCACCCCTTAAGTAGATTTTCCAAAAACAAAAAATTATGTGATTCTTTATTTTTAAAGGAGATACCAATTTTCATGACTGAAACATCTTCAGTTTTGGAGATATAAGTACCCACATGAAAGGTATTCAACCCCTTTATCACCTTTTTTCACCCCCTTAACAGGATTTTCCAATAACAAAAAAATACATGTTTTTTATATTTTTAAACGAGATTCCAAATACCAATATTCATGTCTTTAAACTGTTCAGTTTTCGAGATATAGATACACTCCATTTTAAGAATTCACCCCCCTTTTCACCCCCTTAGCAATGGAATATCCAAGAATCCTCCCCTAGCGAGCACCCACATTGTAATATGAATGTATCCCCAAAATTTCACTTCTTTATGTCCAGTAGTTTTGGCTCGGCGATGATGAGTCAGTTAGTCAGTCAGTCAGTCAGGACAAGTTATTATATATACTGTATATACTGTATATAGATGGATTAGTAAACATTAACAACCACTTCAAAGGTTTGGGTACGAAGAAAGTTGTCCTGTAAATTTATAGTGGTGGCATCTTCAACTCTGAATGTATTTGGACAGACGAATACCGGCTGGTAACACATCCACTGCTGGTGATCAAATGGGCGGGGAATTGAGATCTGTAAGAAAGGCCCATCGTGCATCTTGTTTACAGTATTCTCCTTTATTTGCATGAGATGTAGTGGAGTACGGTCAGATGAAGCACGTAAGACTAGGAATTAAAACATTAAGGATGATGAAGAATTTTGCTACCAAGGAAGTAAAATGACCAATGCAATTTGCTTAATATCGCACAGACACAAATAGGTCTTATGGCGATGACGGGACAGGTAAGGACTAGGAGTGGGAAGGAAATGGCTGTGGCCTTAATTAAGGTTCAATCCCAGCATTTGCATGGTGTGAAAATGGGAAACCATGGAAAACCCACTACCTTCCAGATGCAAGCTCACAGTAATTGTCCCTAACCACACGGCCAAATCGCCCGGTAAATAACCAATGACTGAAGAAGCAAGACATAAAATGCAGGTTAGCAATAGCAAAGAAAGCCTTCACAAGGCAGGGGGAATCTACTCATCACAAACATAAATAAACATGTCAGACAGTTGTTTCTGAAAGTATTTGTCTGGAACTTGGCACTATATGGGAGTGGAACATGGGCGATGACTGCTGCAGAAAGAAAGAGAATAGAGGCCTTCAAATAGTTGTCTTATAAAAGAATGCTTAACATGTTCAGTCAGACAGTGAACAACCACCGAGTTCCCAAAATTCTGACGTGAGTCACCGGTTGCACATGCTATCCTTTTATAAAATCCGATGTATGCCACCGATGGCACACAATGTGGTTTGAGATAAATGTTGCTTTATATTGCAGTCGGTGTTTTGTTCAAGGAAATAGAGTAATGCTTTGACTTTATTAAGATTGTATACATTGTGTACCACCAGTGGTATATGATATAACAAAAACTGGTTCACAAAACGTTTGTAAATAACTATCATTCAATAACCTCCTTTAATTACAAAAACACAGCATTTTATCTATCAAAACAAGTTGTAAGAATACAAATTTCTGTATAGTTATAATAAGGTTGATTTATTAAATTCCAATGCAAATTGGATTCATAGTGTAAGAACACAGGTTTTGATTTTTGCTAGGCCTGGTTCAACAACACTTGGTTCCTCATTATTCTGGAAATGCAAGCATTTCGGCAAGGTGTCAGATCGGTGCCATAGTTATCTTTATAACCTCATTTCCATACATAAGATTGTTAGACCAGAGGCCTGTTCCACGAACGAGCTTTGCAACTTTTCAACTTTGCACTTTTCACTTTTCAATTCTTGCAAAGTGCAAAGTCCTTCTGTTCCACCATGATCTAGGTTGTACTTTTCAATTTCTTCGCAAAGTGAAAAGTCTTTGCGAATGAGTGATCCAATCGAGTTTATTCCATAAGCAAACTCCATAGCCCTAATACTCTATGATTTTAATGCTTTACATTTCGCGGCGAACTTGGCGGTATAATTGTCGTACCGTTAAAATTTTTATCATGGGAAAGAAAGGTCATTACAAGAAGCTGGCTGTACTGGAAGTTGTCAAGGAGAAACGTGACATCCTTTTTTAACAACTTTAAAGATAACCTCTCAAATGATGACACACATCAATGTTAACGAGAATAGGCTACCGTCAACACATCCACACACAGAAGGAAATTCACCCTTCATTAGAAATCCTGTCGCTATATTAAGTGGATTATCAGGCCAACGTACTGTTAGGAAATATTACATTTACTATAACATCTACGACTTTGATAACGGTTCTGCAAATAATCGATTTTGATGTCCCATGCATTGCTGCTACACCGTGCAGCTAGGCACCATTTACTAACCAATGTATATAAGCATATAAGAATTTGTTCTTTTTCAGAAAGGAATTGACTTCTTTTTGTTGCATGTTTCAATAAATGACCGATCATTTCAAGAATATAGTCAGCCTGTGTTGGGGTAATACAAAATCACTCGCGAAATTACGTCGAAGTGAGGTTATGAAAATTAATCCTGTCTTAGTACGTTCTCTTATTGGATTCTTCATCACTGTCCTCACTTGATGCTAACAAAAGCTCACGTTGTAACGTGTTTATATCACTAACCCAAATTCTACGCCGAGAAACTAGTGTACATACTTGTTAATTAACATATGCAAGATTTATGAAAACTTTTCACTTCATTTCTTTCCACTTTGCATTTCTGTACCAATGGAGGAACATAACAGGCTTGAAAAGTGAAAAGATTCCTAACTTTTCACTTTGCAAGCTAAATCTGAAAAGTGATGGTGGAACAAAATCTGAACTGAAAAGTGCAAAGTGAAAAGTTGCAAAGTTCGTTCGTGGAACAGGCCCCAGTACATTTTTCTTTGGGGAAGAGAAAGAATGCCCAAGATCATTAGAACTCAAGGAGCAGCTTCTTCCTTTCTTCTTTTGTGCAATGCTTCCATTCTGGCATTGGTGAGCATCTGTTCACTCTTCTAGAGGCAGCGTATCACCGTGCACATCTGTTGGTTTCTAAAAACAATTACATCTATGATTTTGTCATCTAAAATTGCTTATATACTGTAAAAGGGTCTGTTACATCCAAATTATATACTGCAGCCCTGGCTGTCCAGAAAAAGGAAATCCCCACACGAGGCTTTCAAGTCAGTCCACACCAAAACATTGTTTGCATGATCATTATGAATAGTACTTTCATTTTTCATCAATAAATTTCTCAGAAGGGGCTGAGAACTGCGCTTACTACTTGCACCCGCTATACTCCTGGTCGTGCCCTACATGTGTACCAAAGATGGATCGAATCGGTCACCCATGCGCCACAGCCTCCCCTTTTAAATAGTAAAGAACATAATGAACTTTTATATTAATTATTGTAAGTGATTTATTTTAGGGGTATAGCCATCATGATCACTGATCTTATGTAATTATGACAATATGAATTTTGTCTGATAATTGTGTTAGATAAGATACACTGTGATAAGAAAAGCATTCTAATAACAAAGATAGGAAGAAATACTGATGATTGTTGGACGGAACACACAGTTCTGATCTGCCTAATCAGAAACTCTTTCCAATGGACGAAATGGCGTATGGCTTTTAGTGCCGGGAGTGACCGAGGACATCTTCGGCTCGCCAGGTGCAGGTCTTTCGATTAGACACCCATAGGCGACCTGCACGTCATGATGGGATGAAATGATGATGAAGACAACACATACAACCAGTCCCAGTGCCAGAGAAATTAAGCAATGATGGTTAACCCGACCCTGCAGGAATCAAACCCGGGACCCCTGTGACCAAAGGCCAGCATGCTAACCATTTAGCCATGGATTTCCAATGGATATTACCTCTACATCACTCAAATTGTCCAGAATGAATCTCAATATCCCTCAACATTCGCATCAATCCATTGCTGCACAGTTCCAGAAGGCAATCTCTAATCCAACTACCACAAATGATATGGAACAAGAATGGTCAACAATTCAAACTGTTCTCCTTGAGTTAACTATGGAAACTACTCTCTCCAAGGAAATAAGAGGCAAGACTGGTTTCAGGACAGCAATACAGAAATTCTGAGCCTCATTTACGCTAAACAGGAAGTTCTTATATGCCTTCAGCAATACTATCCTCAGCTGGAAGAAATTCCATTCCCAAGATCTTAAAAAAAAATGCTGACTGAAATCAGGGAAATCAAGGACAACTGGTGGCAACAGAAAGCTAAAAACCTTCGAAGGAAGTCCAATACCTTCCTGCGAAACGTCTATGTTGGGATTAAAGAGCAGTATGAATCAATTCATTCTTTGGTAGAAACTTTGAAATCAGCTGACAATGCTACCACATTCACTAATAACAAGGACATCTTTGAGAAACAACAATCCTCCACTCTCTTAAATCTAAACTCTACAGCAGCTGAGGACTTCCTCCATACTGTGTCACAACTGCCCCCACAGCTATGGATGGCAATGCCACTGTCATACCAGGAATTCTGAGGAGCTCTCAACAAGCTGAAAACTAGAAAGGCACCTGGACGAGCCACCAGACAGTACTCCCATGGAGTTGACTGAATGCAGAAGCTTATCCCCACAAACAAGCCTCTCAGTAAATATATGGTGACCATAAGAATGCCACTATTCGTGATCATAGTGTATGTATCAACTATTGTGGTATATCCCTACTGTCCATAGGTGGGAAATTAATTGCGAGGATTCTGCTTAGCCTTCTCGAGGTTCTCTCTGAGAAAATTCCTCCCAAGTTCCAGAGTGGTTTCCGTGCCTCAGGAGGCACAATTGACATGGTCTTCTGTGCACGGCTATTCCAAGAAAAACGCACAAAGCAACAGCAACCCATATATTTAGTGCTTTAAGATCTGGAAAAGGTATTTAATTCTGTCCCAAGAAATGCTATGTGGGTGGTGTTGAGGCACTGTGGTTGCCCTGAATGCTTTGTTGGCCTGATTCAAGCACTGCATGGTGACAGATCTGGAAAGGTTCTCCTTCAGAAAAATATTCTCTTATGCTTTCCCTATCATACATGTATTGAAAGAAGGCTATGTATATGCCCCAAACACTCTTTGCTCTGTACATGGCTGCTATGATTCGTGTTACATCACTTCTCAACACCTCTGGCATTGAGTTATGGTACTGCCATGACAGAAGTTTCTCTGACTTGAAGAGACTTCATTAACATCACTCAACTTATGTGACCAGGTAAACTGAACTGCAGTCTATTGACGATACTGCATCAACTGCTCTTATACTTGAGGAGCTGCAACAGCCACTCGACGGATTCAAGTTTGCATATGATCGTTTTGGCCTTGTCATCAGTGCTCAATAAACTAAGGCTCTTGCCCAACCTGCCCTAGGGACTAGCTTTGGTAAGATCAATGTGTCTTATCTCAGATGCAACTATAAGAAGTGTGCATGATACTGATAACAGAGCACTCTGGTTGAGTTCCCTGCATTTCCGCTGAGAGAGTGCGTCCAGCTGAGATGAAGACTTGCACCATGGTTACGGCAAGAATAAAATCATTGCATTGTGTCATCAAAGTATCAACTAGTGCTATGGAAGTTGTAATAAAATATTATTTTGAGTACATGCACTACCAAAATAATCACAAGTCAACAGTGAATAAAGCAAAGAAACTAGTTGAGAGTGGCCACGTGTTACATGATGAAGAAAGACGAACTGTTTCAGGTTATATTGTACACTTACGACTGAAGAAACTATGTTAGCTCACTATTGTTAAACATAGCGAGCCGATTGCAGAAACGATAACTAGTTTTAAGCCTTACACACCGTCTACCTAAACGACGTCTAGGTCGAACACGATCTTCCGTTGCATAAACAATGTTCAGTCGATGTTTAACTAGACATCGCTTAAAGTTTCAATTTTGGTTTGGAAGTGGAGACAGAAGTATCTTCCATGCAAATCTTTGCTTGCCGTAACCAATGAAATTCGTCGGTGCGCGTGCTGAATGCCAGTCAGCATTTTGTCTTCCTACACATTACTCAAATATGGCTGAGCATGACTTGCCCACTGATAAGAGCATCGCTTCCAGTGGAAATTAAATATAATATTATCGACACGCCACCGTACGGGGAAGTGTAGCTTTCGTTATAGCGTTGTTACAGTGAGTGTAATCTACTCACAAATACGGTAGCTTTGACAAAGGGAAGATGAAGCAACAGCAATGTGTAACCAAGTGTGTTGTATGGGCCATATAGATGTAGCATGCGTTCTGGAGATCGTAGGTTCGAAACTCATCAACGGCAGCCGTGAAGATTGTTTTCTGTAGTTTCCCTATTTTTACACCAGGCAAATACCAGGGCTGTTATTATGGCCACGGCTCTTCTTCCCCAGTCCCCTTTAAACAATGTTCACCACCATTTGCCTTTTCCTATCTGATGGTTGCCGAAAACTTATACGATTATATACATTTAAAAAAAACCCATACAACCTACTTTTTAGTTTTCACTATAATGTGTTTACTTGGCAGTAAATATAAGTGAATCCCTCCCGTTTGATGTATGTGACAGTCCTCTGACGATTGGGACACGTAATTTTGATGTGTATGTAGTCGAAGTGACCTATAATTCCATGGAAATTACCCCATATACCAGTATATAATAAAATATATCGGTTGCCAAGAATTGTATTAAAGTTGACAGTTACCGGACTGCCACTTTGTCAGTCCCAAGAAACAAGTCTCTCGAAAAGCGAAACCTTATTTTAAGATCTATCTCCCCGTGCATGTCAAACGAATTGCTGTGATTTAGCAGCGGGCGACCCACAGAGAGGCCGTTGGACTAAACTTTCTTCCCGGAATTGTCTCAACATGATAATACAAATTACATATTTCATGGTACATAACCTCGGATTGTGATTCACTCCTCTCATTTGAAGTTAAACAGTGCTCTCGGCAGTGTTTAAACATGACCAGTTGAACATCGGTTTTAGACAGTGTCTAAGTGATAATTAACGTCTCTGCAATGCAGCAGTCATACTTAAGCATTGTTTAACCGTAGACATCGTCTAAATACCGTTTCTGCAATCGGCCCAGTATATTTTACATTTTAGTAATAATGTTATTTGCTTTACGTCCCACTAACTACTTTTATGGTTTTTGGAGACGCCGAAGTGCTGGAATTTAGTCCTGTAGGAGTTCTTTTAGATGCCAGTAAATCTACCGACACAAGGCTGATGTATTTGAGCACCATCAAACACCACCGGACTTGCCAGGATCAAACCTGCCTCAGTTGGGGTCAGAAGGCCAGCGCCTCAACTGTCTCAGCCACTCAGCCTGGCATTTTACATTTCAATTTAATGTGAGTCAGTGAAGTATAAATACTTCAAATTTCTATTATAGCTTGATTCAAATTGTCAGTGTTTGGCTGGTGCTGGAGGGCACTGTAAACATGTATGTACCATTATAAAATACTGCAATTCTGATTTAGGTTTTAGTACGACAAATTTGCACAAGAACGGGAGGAAACCACATTTGAAAACTACTGGTATGTAGCCTAATATTATCGCTGTTAGTTATGTAATAAATTGAACTGCTGGCAAAATGATTAATACAGTGCAGATTCTAAAGGTTGCACTGTCTGTAAAATATGTGATGGGCTGAAGATCGCTTTCCTAAGAGGGTGAGAATTTACAAGGGTGCTGTTATTACCACTGATGCAGTAGGAAAAATCTGATCTAGATAATTCGCCTTGGGCTGAAATGTTTACAGAGGAGCTGAAAACAGAGTCTGAAACAGTAACTAAAGGTTTATGAGATAAGTTGTGCAACAATAGTGTCAGCATTGGCATAAGTACAAATTTTAATAAACTCATGAATGAGTTGTTACACCTTCAAAACATGTTTTTAAAAGGAAAACTGTTCATGATAAACATTTATTTCTACAATTATTCACAAACAGTGCCGGCTGTGTGAAAGTTTATGTCCATGGACAGATGACAAACTCAATGGAGAATTGCATGGAAATCATCCTGGCAATGTATAAAAGCTTAATACATCTGCCTGTAATCTACTCCTTGAATATTAACCTGATACTTGGCTTTTATAATGGAAGGAAGGGAGCAAATCAAGAGCAAAAAAAATAAAAGAAACTGCAAAGGGCCACAGAGAATCATGAAGCAAATACGAGGGCTGTAAGTAAAGTAGTGGCAATATTGACAGAACATAATTTTTAATTAACTAACAAATGCAACTGCATTACATTCCTTCAATGTAGTCATCCACAAGTCTACTACCTTTTGCCAAACGTCAGGAAGCCGTAGCGGACTGTTGGCATGGTGTTCTCTGTTGATGACAGCGACAGAGCGCCTCCCTATAGGAAGTACAAATGCCACGTCAGGAAATCTGCGGCCTTGGAGGGATTCCTTCAACTTCGGAAACTGGTCAAAGTCAAAAGAACTCACGCCTGGTGAGTACGGAGGATGTTCTAAGACCTCCCAATGCCACCATAGCCATAGGAGTTTCGATGCCTTGACCCATCGTGCAACCGACCTATACAGTAAAGCATTCTCGCCACAGGCTTCACGTAATCCTCCATAACATTCCGATGCATTTTTGCCATTGGCAACCTCCATTTGAAACCTCGCACACTAATGACCTTTTGAAAACATGCTTTAGAGCAGTGAAATCGACACTCCATTTCAATGCAACACAGCAACAAAACTCCCAACTGGATGCCCTTCAAATGCACACTACACATTGATAATAGCACCACCTGACCACTCCCATGTCTTATTTGCACATATCCGATCTCATGCGAGTGTCTGGACTACGTTGCCACTACTTTATGTAGAGCCCTCGTATGTCATGACAAGTTGCTGACAACTCCATATCCACTTATGTGCCTCAGAATCTCGGGAACAACATGAGGGTTCAAAAATTGTAATCATGCATAGGCTAAGAGACTATCCCATCAATAACAGGTACAACAGCTAGTTAGTCAACAAAAATTCCATAATTATAACCAGTATAATACATCCTGAATTATCATTACTGTTTCCAATAGATCATAAGCCAATTACTACAGTGAAATGCATTACGTATAAGCTTGAAGTTCTATTCAGAAAGCTGCACTGAATGTAGATTAGTAGAGAAGAACAGACAAAAGAACTCAAATTACTGTTAAGGTAAATGGGCTTATCAAATGAATGTGTTTCGTGGTAATAATAGACCTTCTAGCATACATTTTAGGTTGAACTCCCAATTTTCACAACTAGAGTAAAACTATTCTCCATGAACTGGGGCAAATACAGAACCATTTTACAAGAATGAAGTTCTGTCCGTGATAAAATGTACAATTAAAAAATGAATCCAATTCTATTGGGAATCAGAATAGATTTAGTGCACTAACAGATGTCAATTTCAGAAGGAGGCTCAGAGGTATAATAAAACATGAAAATAAGAACTACCAAACTATTTGAAAATTAAACTTTATGAAAAAGTAGAGAAATAATAAAAGTAATATTGCAGGAAGTGGTTTATATTCTTACAATACTCACCTTGCAGTAACCTAGTGAGCTTGCTATTTCTGTATGTAATATAGCCTGAGTGACCTTCTTCTCCAAGAGCTGATATAACATTTCCTAAGGCTAAAAGCCCTTTATTAATATTAACACCTTCCTTAAAAGCTGTGCCTGTGGTTTTTGTCTTTTTAGATCTTTCTGAACCCGCCAGATCCACGAGATGAAATTTGGATGAAACTTTCTTCCTGAAATGTAAAGTGACATATTTAGAAATTTACAAGTAGAAAAACGGGAACAAATCAAGCTGGACGGGACAAGGGAGGAAGAGAAGTAGAATACAAAGCTGAGAAAAAGATCAAGAAGAAAAGATTTCAACATCATCTTTGGTCTGGCCTGTTACCCTGCTACGGTAATGAGTAAACCATAAAGCCAGCGTCTCAACACTGGGTGTCAATAAGTAACCAGATCCCCTAAGGTGACCAACAGCTTCAGGCGGATGAGTTTCCTTAGACCAGGTGATGGTCTCTGTAGCGTAGGAAATAACAATGGAAACCACGGAGTAGCGTCAGATCCCAGGTTTGGGGTGGCAGCAAAAGGTGCATGTACTCAGCGTTAGGAGTGCCCTGATCACCAGGTGGCATTAGTTTAAAATGCCTTTGGGAGTGGCGACCCCATTGTAATAACAGTCTAAATTGAAAATGGGACTTTTAATTTGCCTCGGAAAAGCCTAGGACATTCCCTGGAAGCGATTCATAGTTCTTATGCTGAAGGAAACGTGAGAAGTGGGCGACCAGTAGAGAATGTTATGAAGGTGGCAATAATTTACCTCAAGTCACAGACAGGAAAGTCAGAAGAGGCAAATGATTTTATGGAGAAGAAGGTGGGAATTTTTTTTTTTCCAATTTGCTTTACATCACTCCGATACAGGTAGCTCTTATAGGTCACAATGGGATAGGAAAGGGCTAGAATCGGGAAGGAAACTACCGTGGGCTTAATTAAGGTACAGCCCCAGCATTTACCTGGTGTGAAAATAGATTAGCCGGGCTGAGTGGCTCAGACGGTTGAAGCACTGGCTTTCTGACACCGACTTGGCAGGTTCAATCCTGGCTCAGTCCAGTTGTATTTTAAGGTGCTCAAATACGTCAGCCTCATGTCAGTAAATTTATTGTAATGTAAAAGAACTCCTGCAGGGCTAAATTCCAGTACCTTGGTATCTCCAAAAACCATAAAAGTAGTTAGTGGGACATAAAGCCAATATTATTATTATTATTATTATTATTATTATTATTATTATTATTATTAAAAAGATTAATTCCTATGAGTGTCAAATGGGGGTTAGGTAGCAAAAAGAAACTTGTTTCTTTGAAACTGTTTACGTACAAAGACAAAATTCCAAATGGCGCTATATATTTTTAAATCCTAGATGTAAAATAGGAAATATTTTTAAACAATCCACCAAACTGTTTGATGCACAAAGTTGCAATTATACAAGGTTATTCTTTCAGGTTCTAGGTGTCAAATTTGATGTACTTCAAAATGTTTTTAATAATAATAAAAATAATGTTATTGGCTTTAAGTCCCACTAAGTACTTTTATGGTTATCGGAGATGCCGAAATGCCGGAATATTGTCCTGCGGGAGTTCTATTACATGCGGGTGAATCTACCGGCACGGGACTGATGTATTTGAGCACCTTCAGATACCACCGCACTGAGCCAGAATCGAACCTGCCAAATTGGGTTCACAAGGCGAGTGTCTCAACTGTCTTAGCCACCTGGCCCTTCAAAAAACACTAAATTGAATAAAAAGTCAGAAGTTTCAAAATGCAGTCATAACTCCCCTTAATATTTCTCGCAAGAAGGAATTTGGATTTATTTACACGAATAGTGAAATCTGGAACCCGTCTTGAAAGCCAAGAATAATGGCTGAGAGGATTCATTGTGCTGAACACACAACTTCATAATCTGCACGCCTTCGGGCTGAGCAGCGGTCACTTTGTAGGCCATGGCCCTTTGGGGCTGTTTACTGTATCCATGTATTGGTATCAATAGAGATATGTGTAATTCGTGAGACATGATAATGCAAATTATGTTATTTTCAAATTTTCTTTTTATTTTATGCTCACCGAGTTCGATAGCTGCAGTCGCTTAAGTGCGGCCAGTATCCAGTATTCGGGAGATAGTAGGTTCGAGTCCCACTGTCAGCAGCCCTGAAAATGGTTTTCCGTGGTTTCCCATTTTCACACCAGGCAAATGCTGGGGCTGTACCTTAATTAAGGCCACGGCTGCTTCCTTCCCACTCCTAGCGCTTTCCAGTCCCATCGTTGCCGTAAGACCTATCTGTGTCGGTGCGACGTAAAACAACTAGCAAAAAAAAAATTTATATTTTATGCTCATAATTGACCTACCTGATTCCAAAAGTATGTTTTTGAATAAAAAAATGCTGTGAAATCAGCAAATAAATCAAAATCAGGGTATATCACAATTTTTATGCAAATTCTGTATTTGATTTCGGAAAATATTTGCCAGCACATACTGGAAGACACGTAATAGTTCGTGACTGCAGCCTGCTTTATGGCACCACCATATTTTGGCACACATTCTTTGCATTATGTGATGCAGAAATGTTCCAAATATAGCAGTTTTGTCTCTAGATAAGACCTTGTTAAAATATTTTTTTCAGCTACAACTTTTATAATATTTTGTTGCTCGAATTGGTATTTAACAGAGATTTAATCCCTGTAACAACAGCAATAAGTCTCAATGGATAATGTTGGAATTCTGCAAAGTTTATTGTGATGAGTTATAATCTTTGGTACATAAGTTGGTAACGTTAGTCGCACCAACTACTCAAGCCATGCTTGAATCATGCACTCGCCCAGACCACATAGACCACATTGTTCTTTTATGTTTAACAATTCTCAGGTTCAGTGATAGGCATGTTTAAATTGTAAGCGAAAAGAAGAAACGTGACTAGTAATGCCTAAGACTGGTGCTATGGTACTGTATATACCGTATTTCACGGCATAATCGTCGCCACCGCGTAATCGTCGCATCCTTTATTTTCAATACAAAAATCGGACTTTAAACCTTTCATTACATAATCGTCGCACGTCCAAATTTTGTTCACTAATCTGGTTAAAAGGTAAATGGAACTGCAACGTAAGTTGCACATGAATGCGCAGTTTAAATACGTGTATGGTTTACGGGCAATTTGGCAACACAGTCACGTTTGCGACATGTTGCACAACGTATAAATAAATAATACCGGTATATGTACGACGCATGGCTTACCGGTAGACTATCGGCAGTTTGACAACGTGGTCGCGAGACAGTGTACTATTTATTCACCACCTACATATTATGCTTACCGGTAGGCTATCGGCAGTTTGACAACGTGGTCGCGAGACAGTGTACTATTTATTCACCACCTACATATTATGAGTTCCCATTTGAAATACGTAAGGCTGTAAGTTATCGCTTATCGGCAACGTCGCCAGGAAATACTGGCTAGGTAGGTTGAATGGACCTCGAACCAGCCCTCAGATACAGGTAAAATTCCCTGACCCGGCCGTGAATTGAACCCGAGGCCTCCGTGTAAGAGGCAAGCACGCTACCCCTACACCATGGGGCCGGCTCCTGTGTTATTGCGCACGAAGTGAAATCCAAGACGATAACGCAGATTTCCACGGAATTATTCAGCCGAATTATTTACGATGTCTCAGTTGTCATCGCTAGACTCTTATCTTACCTACTACTACGTCATACGTGTCCGGGCATGGGATGAAAACTTTTATCCAAGCAGTCAAGATAATTATTAGCCAATGCTATTAAAGTTTTATTTTATAAACTCGTCAGTCTTGTAATGTAAAATCATCAATAACTGGGAAGAAATATTAACCTAATTACCGTATGTTTAAAAGAAATTGAAAAAAAATAATGTTTGTTACTGACGTCTCGGAATACAGTCAACTATACAGTAGATCTACACCGCGCTAGCTAGAGCTCCGGTTTGCAAGCTTTGCGCAAGCGCAGTAGTGTGTCGCAACCAATGAGCTAAACTGATAAATTGTTGCATCCTTCCTTGCTGCCTAACAGTATTGGCTGCTCTGGAATGGACAGATCACAGATGCATTTATTTGTTTCAGATTTACGTGCTTACTGTAGACATGTGTGCGTGAGAATTCAAGTTTTTAATTTGTGTTTTGGGTGTTTGCAGAAATAATTTGTTTTAATAGTGAACAATTACGGAAAGTCATTTATATCGCGAAACATTAACGTGTGAAGCATTTATAAGCGATTATGGGTAAATATAGAAACTATTCTGCGGGCTTCAAGCTAAGCGTAATTGCCTTCGCTGAACAGCACGGGAACAGAGCTGCAGAAAGAAAATTTTCTGTGAGTGAAAAGTTGGTGCGTGACTGGCGGAAAGTAAAAAACAAGCTAAAAAGCACAAACCCTTCTAGACGCGCGTTTAGAGGTCCTAAAACAGGGAAGTTTCTTATAATTGACGAAGAAGTGTTTAGGTACGTCAGTGAAATACGTAACAATGGCTGCAGTGTATCATATGAAATGTTACAAATTAAGGGACAGGAGGTAGCGCGCAAACACAACATACCGGTAACTCAGTTTAAGGCGACTCGTGGGTGGATTAAGGGGTTCATGCGACGACACAATCTGTCAGTGCGAAGGAGAACAACACTAAGCCAAAAGTTGCCTGCTGATTACACGGACAAGATTGTAAATTTTCACCGATTTGTCATACGTTTGCGCAAGGAAACTTCGTACTTGCTTTCTCAAATCGGTAATGCCGATCATACTCCAATTTTTTTTGATATGCCTCGCAACAGCACTATTGCGCTAAAAGGATCACGGAGTGTATTAATGAAAACCAGCGGTAGTGAGAAGTTGCGATGCACGGCAATGCTAGCCATTACAGCTGACGGGAGAAAGTTGCCGCCTTACATCATTTTCAAGAGGAAAACGATGCCTAAGAATATACAGTTTCCCCGTGGAATTCATGTACGAGTGCAACCAAAGGGTTGGATGGACGTAGAACTCATGCTGGACTGGGTTAAAACTGTGTGGAATAGAAGACCTGGTGCACTACTAAAACAACCAGCTCTGCTTGTTTTAGATAGTTTCCGAGGTCATCTCGTGAACGAAGTGAAGCAAATTCTCACTACAAATAAGACACGACAGATAGTCATTCCTGGTGGCCTAACATCTGCTTTGCAGCCACTAGACGTATGTGTTAATAAACCCTTTAAAGACCACTTACGTCGATTTTACAACGAGTGGATGATGAGCGGCGATCAGCAATTGACGCCCGCCGGAAATATCAGGCGTCCACCCTTGGACTTGTTATGCTCGTGGGTGAAGAAGAGTTGGGATCTTATACCACCTGAACTAGTCTCCAAGAGCTTCAAAAGGACTGGGATTTCGAATGCACTAGACGGTTCCGAAGATGACGCAGTGTGGCAGGGAGACGAAGAATCTGATACTGGTATTAACAGAGGCGAGGACGGCGCATCAGATAGCGAAACCTGCGATAGCGACACCTAAGATTTGGAATAAATTGCGTACCGGTAAGTCCGCATTTCACAACAAAGCAATAATTTTTTGCAAGTGTAATATTTTAACTTTAATACTCAAATTAATGACAAATTAACTTAATACGTTCATTTTTATTTTCAGGTTGGAAAATCGTTCACCGAATTGTTGCGAAAAATTATGAATTTTGTTTTAGACTATTTTAATTATTTTGATGTATAAACGCGAGTATTACGTGCATCTTAAATTTGTATCAAATACAATTTAGTTATAAATACATTTTTTGAGTAATACAAATACTGGTATTAAATATTCATCGTATAATGGTCGCACCCTACAATTTTTTTCGAAAATTTTGGTATAAAAAGTGCGACGATTATGCCGTGAAATACGGTAAATGGGCAAGTGAATTCAGCTCTGAGGTGTTTTAACAGAATGATAAAAAAATATTGATGTGTAAATTTTGTGACAAAAGGCTGGAGTTCAAAAAGAGGGACACAGTGATGAAACACATAACTACAAGGGTGGCAAATGGAAGGGATAATGGAGACAGCAGTTATCCGTGGGAGAAATGCTCACACAGGCGAAGGTAAAAATTAATTTTTTATTGACACAACTGAGGTGTTCTTGAGTGCTTGGATTAGTGTTGAGAAGTTAAACAACCCCAAGATGCAGGAGGGGTTATCCAACTACAGGGTGGCGCACGATAAGTCACCCGATTGAATTTTGATCCTACAAGTATAGTATTGGGGCAATAGCTTTCAAATTGTGCGCTCAACTTCGTGCAGTTCATGGAAATTACTCCAGATGTCGTTACAAGGTCATCGCTTCCGTTTTGAGTCTGCCATTTCAGTTTGCCACGATGGCGGACAAAGGACGGTTGACCGTCGCACATAAGACAAAGAATGTGTTACTGTTCGTGGTGACGAACAGTGTTACATTGACACAGAGAAGGTTTTCGGACGAAGCTTATTTTTACGTGAACGGTGTTGTGAACAATCAGAACGTTCGATTTTGGGCACATGAACCTCCGCGAATAATCCACATGAAAGACACCTATGGGGAAAAAGTGTGCGTGTGGGTCGCGATGTCAAGCCAAGGAATCATCGGCCCGTCTTTCTTCGATGCTACAGTAACCGGTGAACGCTATTAGACATGCTGCGAAACCAGTTCTTTCCTCAACTCATGGCCACAGGTCTGCCATTACTAACACAATAGAATAGTTAATGCAGGATGGAGCACGTCCCCATACTGCCAACGTTGTGCTTGATTTCCTACACGAAAAACTTGGCCTTAGGGTATTGTCAAACAGATTTCCAAAACGTTATGAAGGAGGAGGAATGTGGCCGCCTCACAGCCCGGACATTAACCCATGTCACTTCTTCCTTTGGGGGTTCCTTAAAGAGAAGGTGTACTACAGAAAACCCGAAAATGCAGTGCTACTTAGGGCCATCATTGTGGAGTTATGCCGCGCCATTCCAGAAGATTTGTGTCGGAGAGTCGTCACAAATGCACGTGTGCGACTTGAAGAAGTTGTAAAACAAAACGGCAGTCATATTGAACATGTGATTCATGAGGGTGTATTTCCAAACTGTATTCTTTACTTCTACATCAATAAATTGCTAATCTTGTCCACAACAAATGTGTTATTCATGAAACAAATCAGGTGAGTTATCATGCGCCACCCTGTACATCAAAGGTAGTGAAGACTTGCCATCAGAGGCAGTGGTTCCACTTTTTGCACCTCCTGCGGAGACACTACAGATGCTCATAATTTTGTCCTGATTCACTTTGTTGCTTTGGATAGGCTATCGCGTATTATGGTGGGATTGCCACACCCAAAGGCTGCATTTCTACTATAAGGTATTAAAAGGAACATGAGTTGAGGATGAGCGTTCAAGATAACTTCTTGTTCTCTGACACAAAACTATGTACAAGTTGGGAAACTGTGAATTTAGTGCACTGTTTTGCCTTTTGGAAGCGACGAAGAGCCAAGATTTGTATTTAGCTGCTAGTGTGGTGCTCAATAAATCCAACGTTCTTGTGCACTCACAAAGTGTTGTGGACACCCTGAACAAGTACGACATTCAATTTTACAATATTTTGGGCATAGTTACTGATTTGGCTTATATATATATATAACATGTCCTGACTGACTGATTCATCATCGCCGAGCCAAAACTACTGGACATAGAGAAATGAAATTTTGGGGATACATTTATATTAAGGTGTAGATGCTCACTAAGGGAGGATTTTTGGATATTCCGTCACTAAGGGGGTGGAAAGAGGTGTGAATTTTTAAAATGAGGATATCTATATCACAAAAACTTAAAAGTTTACAGACATAAAAACTGGTATTTGGGATCTCCTTTAAAAATAATGAAACATGTATTTTTTGTTTTCGGAAAATACCATAGGCGGGGATGAAAAACGGGGAAAAGTGGTTGAACACCTATTATGAGGAGACTTATATCTCAAGAACTGAAGATGTTACAGATATGAAAATTGGTATTTGGAATCTACCTTGAAAATAAAGAAACACGTATTTTTGTGTTTTAGATAATCTGATGAATAGGGGGTGAACAGGAGTGAAGAACGGGGTGAATTTAAAAAAAAGACAATCTGCAAATTATCTGAGACATGTAACATATTACAGATTTGAAAACTGGTTTTTGGAATCTCCTGTAAAAAGTACAGAAACATAAATATTTATTTTAGGAAAATCCACTTAAGCGGAACTGAAAAGGGGGGTGAATTTTTAAAATTACCATATCTACAGTACATCTCAAAAACTTGAACATGTTGCAGACCTGAAAATTGATAACTGGAATCTCCATTTAAATAAGGAAACACGTATATTTGGTTTTCGGAAGAAACCCTTAACGGGGGTGGGTGGTTGAAAGAATTGAAAAATTAGTTGAATTATTTGTATGATAGTGTATGTATATATACCGAAAAATCTAAAGAAGTTACAAACGTGTAAACTGGTATTTGAAATCTGCTTTAAAAATATAGTAACACCATTTGTGGGGGTGGGGGGATCAACTTGGAAGGGAAGATGAAAACGGAGACGAATTCCTTTTGTGAGGATACATATATCTCAAAAACTGAAGATGTTACAGTAGTGATAATTGGTGTTTGGAAGCTCTTTGAACGGGTACTGTTCGTTTTTCGAAAATTCAACTGAGTGGGGAGTGAGAAAAGAAGTAAAAAAATTGAATTCTTTTTCTGGAGAAACTTATATTTGAAAACTGAAGGTTACATACGTGGAAATTGGTATTTGGAGTCTCCTTTAAAAATAAACACACACATGCATTTTTTGGGTCGGGGGGAAACCAACTTAATGGGCAGGGGTGGAGTTGGATACTTTTCACGATGATACTTATATCTAAAAAACTGAAGATGTAACAGATATGAAAACTTGTATTTGGAATTTTCTTTCAAAGTAAAGAAACACACAATCTTTTGTCTTTGGAAAATCCACTTAAGGAGTGTGAATTAATTGAAAAATGAGTTGAATACTTTGTATAAGGATACATATGTCTCAAAAACTAAAGATGTTACAGACATGAAAATTACTATTTGGAATTTCCATTAAAAAGAAACACGCATATGGTGGGGGGGAGGGAGAATCAACTTGGGGCGGGGGCGGTGAAAAAGGAGTTTAATTCTTTTTATGAGAATACATATATCTCAAAAATGAAGATGTTAGAGGTGTGATAATTGGCATTTGGAAGCTCCCTTATATATAAAGAAACAGTTTATTTGGTTTCCGGAAAATTCACGTAAGGGGGAGGGCGAAAGGAAGTGAAAAATTTAATTCTTTTTATGGAGAAACTTAAATCTCAAAAGCTTAAGGTTACACATGTGAAAATTTGTGTTCGGAATCCCCTTTAAAATAAACACGCTTTTTTTGAGGGAGGGGTGAATCAACTTAACGGGCTGGGGTGAAAAAGGAGTTGAATTATTTTTATGAGGATACCCATATCTAAAAAAATGAAGATGTTACAGGCGTGAAAATTGGTATTTGGAATCTCCTCTAAAAATAAACAGGTATTTTGTTTTCGGAAAATACACTTAGATGGGGTGAGGGTGGGGGAAGGACTGATCAAGAGGTTGAATCCTTTTCATGGGGATACTTATGTATATCTCAAAAACTGAAGATATTACCGATGTGGGAATAGGTATTTTTTTCTTTTTTTAATACTGGAGAGAAGACTGTTTCTCATATGTACAGTTATATGTCGCATGGTCTTCTCAGCCCCAAAAGGTAATACCACAAAAATGGTTTACAAATAATTTCTGGGGTAAATCAAACTCAGTTTTTGGGCGAGTTTTTATACTTTCGGAATTTTCAGATAATGTCTTTGTACAATGCCGAGGAACAGTTACTTTGATCAAATTACAAAATCCATGCGAGCAAAGCTGCGGGTAATTGCTAGTATGTTATATGGGTGCATGTATGAGTCCCTCAAGGGGGCTTGTCGGCGAGTCATTGTCACTTGCAATGCTCGGCTTACAAAGTCAATCTAGCAAGCCAAAACTGACAGTGCAATCTCAATTAACTTAAATCGGCAGTTGCAAAAACCGAGGCAGCTTTCCTAAACAATAGATAAAGGAAACGTGTATCTTGAATATCTTCATGAGAAGTATGATAACGACATAGGAAAAATCAAATTGTTCCCAATACCTGTGCAGATGAGGTGGATTACTTGGTTTGAGTCTGCACTCTACATTCATAAACATCTAAATGACATTGTTGACTTTAAGGATAAGATGAGTGAAGAGAACAATGATATTGCATTTTTTAATATGAGTAGCAATGAACTAGCTATCACAAGAGCTTCAGCTTAGTTTATGGCGACCATGGCTTTAATTAAGGTCCAGCCCCGGCATTTTCCTGGTGTGAAAATGGGAAATCGCGGAAAATCATTTTCAGCGCTGCCGACAGTGGGGGTCAAACCCACTATCTCCTGAATACAAGCCATGCTTGAATCATGCACTTGCCAAGATCACAAAGACAATGTTGTTCTTTTAAGTTTAATAAATCTCAGGTTCAGTGACTGGCATGTTTAAATTGTAAGTGAAAAGAAGGAACATGATTATTAATGCCTAAGACTAGTGTTATGGTACATTCATGGGCAAGTGAATTGAGCTCGCAGGCGTTTTACCTCAATCATAACAAAATATTGACGTGTAAATTTTGTGGCAAAAGGCTGGAGCTTGAAAAATGAGACATGGTGACAAAACACACAACCACAAGCAAGGCAAACAGAAGGGATAATTGATGCAGCAGTCATCTGTGGGAGAATTGCTCACACAGGCCTAAATAAGAATTAATTTATTACTGATACAAATAAGGTGTTCTTGAGTCTTAGGATTGGTGTTGAGAAGTTACACAACACCAAGATGCAGGACTGGTTATCCAAGTGTCGTGGACATGCAGAACAATTACAACATGCAATTTGACAATGTTTTGGCCATAGTTACTGATTTGACTTGTTATATGGGAGCATGTGCGAGTACCTCACGTCTCTTGTGACAGCTAGCACAATGCTACTCATATTATTAATAATATATATGAATATATATATAATTAATATATTGTATATATACACAGACACACACACACACACACTCCATTCAAAGTTTGTGGCTTTACTAGCAGAGGGAGTAGACAAATATGCTCATAGAATTTGTTCCTTCAAATCTACTGATGAGGGAAATCCCCTCAATATCTTACAATATTCCTTCTATTAGTGAGAGTTGCATAACACCCATGCTGTGTGATGCAGTTTTTTTGTACGTACTTATTCCGTATTTTTGCGGTTTTCCGGAACAACTGCACCACAAAAGCATATTAGTGATACCAATATTCTGTCAATATTGGATGATACAGACAAAGAAATGTCAGATTTTAATGTGACTCTAGCTTTTAGTACATATATTTCATAACTAACAATTGCCCGCGGTTTCACTCGCGAGGATTTCATAATTTCATCAAAGTAATTGTTCCTTGGCATTGTACTAAGACATTATCTGAAAATTCCTAAAGTATAAAAACTCACCGAAAAATCGAGTGTCATTTACCAGAGAAATTTTTTGTAAATCACGTTTGTGGTGTTACATTTTGGGGCTAAGACAACCATGCGACATAGAACTGTAGAAGAGAGAAACAGCATTCTCTCAAGTCAAAAAATTAAATACATGCTTCCTTACTTTTAAAGGAGATTCCAAATACCTCTTTCCACATCTGTAACATCTTAAGTTTTTAAGATATAAGTATCCTCATAAAATATAATTAAACTATTTTTCACTTCTTTTCATCCCCGTTAAGTGCCTTCTCTGAAAACAAAAAGGTACATGTTCCTGTATTTTTTAAAGGACTTTCCAAATAGCAAGTTTCTTGTCTCTGACATGTTAATCTTTTGACATATAATGTAGATATACCGGTACTCGTTTTAAAAATTCACCCGCTTTTTCAATTATTTTCAGCCCCTTAAGTGGATTTTACGAACACAAAAAAATGTGTTTTTCATTATTTTTAAAGGAGACTTCAAATACCAGTTTTCATGTCTGTACAACCTTCAGTTTTTGAGATAAATGTATACTCATAAAAATAATTCAACTTCTTCTTCACTTCTTTCCACCCCTCTCCTGCCTTAAGTGGACTTTCCAAAAATAAAAATATACTGTTTCTTTATTTTGAAAGGAAATTCAACAAAATACCAACTTTCACATCTGTAACAGCTCCAGTTCTTAAGATATAAGTATCATCATAAATATAATTCAACTCCTTATTTACTTATTTTCAACCCCACCCCCCCTTAGGTCGATTTTTCGAAAACAAACAAATGCGTGTTTCCTTATTTTTAAAGGAGATTCCAAATACCAATTTTCATGTCTGTAACATCTTCAGTTTTGAGACATAAGTATCCTCATCAAAAGAATTCAACCACTTTTTCACCTACCCACCCCCCTTTCTACCCATTAAGTTGATTCCCCCCTCCCCAAAAGTGTGTATTCCTTTATTTTTAAAGGAGATTCCAAATACCAATTTTCACGTTTTGAACACCTTTAGTTTATGAGAAATAAGTATCCACATACAAAGAATTCAACTAATTTTTCAATTCATTCATGTTTCTTTACTTTGAAAGAAGATTCCAAATACAAATGTTCATGCCTTTAACATTTTCAGATTTTGAGATATACGTATCCTCATAAAAGGAATTCAAATCCTTTTTCACCCCAGCCCGTCAAGTTGATTCCCCCCCACCAAATGCCTGTTTCTTTAATTTTAAAGGACATTCCAAATACAAATTTTCACGTGTGTAACCTTAAGTTTTTGAGATATAAGTTTCTTCATAAAAGAATTCAATTTTTTCACTTCCTTTCACCTTCCCCCCCTCAAGTGAATTTTCCGAAAACCAAAAATACTTGTTTCTTTATTTATAAAGGAGCTTCCAAATACCAATTATCATGACTGCAACATTTTAGGTTTTGAGATATATGTATCCTAAAAAAAGAATTAAACTACAGCAGAAGTCCGCTATAGCGAGTACGGCATATAACGAGAACTCCGTTATAGCGATGACAATTTTCTGTCCCTTCAAAATTCCTATATTAAACTGTGTATCGTCCTTCGGTTACAATGGGAAACCTATCACTGGCGCATCCGTTATTACGAGCGATTATTCGCGCGCGATTTTTTCCGTTGCCGATATTTATGCAACCCAGCGATGATATTGCATGCGATCGACTACCTTCAGCATAGTTTCCTCGCTATGTGCACTAGCGATTTCTCTCGTCGACATTCGAAGGCGATGTCGGAGTCGATTAGTAATATCCGTCGACAGTTATTCCGTAAAGAAAATTCGAAATGAAAGAGAACATATTTTCGCAATAAATGCGTAAATAACGTGTCCGATTACGGTTGTTAACTCGTTAAAATTAAGGCTGACTAAACCACCGCTTAATTTTGAGGCTAAATACCGATACTGCAATTAAGTAAGAATGGGATACACCTTGAGATATGGCAGAGTGCTTAATTGATTTAAGAGGTTAGTTTATATTTTGTCGCGTCTGGTTAAATTACGGAAAGGCTATTATGAAAATTTATAGCGAGAAAGGTATAATTTCCCTACTGGCGCTTGAAGTGTGCTTTCATCATACGCTGGGCCGATGACCTTCGATGTTAGGCCCCTTAAAACAACAAGCATCATCATCATACGTATAGTACAGTTAAGTTAGGATACGTGACGCTGTTTGAATAAGAAAACCGAAACGTTTGCAACAAAATGCTATCGATCATCTTCGGTACGGTATAGTTTTCTCACTTTGTGCATGTGCGAGCTCTCTCGTTGACATTCAAAGGCGATGTTGGAGTTTACTAGTAATACCCATTGACTGCTGTTCTCTAAAGAAAATTCGAAATGAAAGAGGAAAACACGTTTTCGTAATAAATGCGTAAATAACGTGGCCGATAGCAGTTGTTAACCCGTTAAAAATAAAGACTGAAGTAAACGATATCTTAATTTTAATGTTATATACGGTACGGAAATTAAGTAAGAACGTGATACACCTCAAAATATGGCAGAGTACATCACTGATTTCAGAGGATATTTCACATCTTCTCGCGTCTAGTTACGGCTATTTACATGTAAATTTTTCGTGAGGTTATTTCTCTACATGGGTTTCAAATATGTTTTCATGATAGGCTACATATACGATTAGGTTAGGTGACACTGTTTGAAGAAGAAACTTGAGGTGTTTGCCACAGAAATCTCTGGAGTGATACCGTATTTCCCCGAATCCAAGACTTTTTTTCCTCAGAATCTCATGCGAAAACTCAAGGGTTGTTACATTCGCAGCCTAACAGTAAGTTAATGGATACCACTGGCTACTACCGCGGTACCCACGCTGCTTCTTTTCACACGCGCACTGAACTCATTGACAATAAACGACCGCCTCTTTACTACACATCGCTAGCCGCGACAACCGGTTGTACAGAGCCTGTGTGATTCTCAAATCTGCAGAATGGCATCAAAGCATGCGACCCTTCGAATTCTTAGAAAAGCCATGGCTACTCAGTGGCAGAGTCATAACGCGTCTATTGTACTTGACGCTTAGTAAAATTAAGGTTTATAGACAGCAGGAATATTTTCGTGATGGATAGTCGTATTAGAAAGATACGTGGAAAAGGCATTGCCGGCAAATTTCCAACTGGTTCTAGTCGATATTATGATGCCAATTATAAGTTAATGTTTATGAAACACACGGAAATGTAGAATAATTGTGCAGCCGCAAGTAAATACGGCATAGGCTTAACTGAAGAAAATATTTGGCGTTAGCATGAAGACAAAGAGCTAAAAAAATGCGTACTGTACAAAAAATGCATTCAGTGGTCCGCAACAAGGACGCTTTAAAGAAGTCAAAGATGAAATTGAGAGGTATGTGCACGAAAAATGCAAGGGCGGAATTGCCATACCGTGGCGCAATAAACTCGTTCGTTGACTTTCAACGTTCGCGATTAGGCCAATACATCGCTAGCCGCTGAATTTGGCCGAACCCGACAAGCGAGACGTGCGTGTAGCGGCAACCGGTTATATCTGACGCAGCGTAAAAGTAACAGTTTTATAGACAGCAAGAATAATTTCCTGATGGATCGTTGTATTGTAGAGACGCATGGAATAGGTATTGCCGGAAAATTTTCAACGAGTTCTCTTCGGTATTACAATGCCAATGCTGAGTTAATGGTCCTTAAATCCGCGGAAATTAATAACTGTGCAGCCGCCAAAAATAGAAAAATACGGCGTGACAAAAGTCAATGTTCGGCGTCTAAAAATGCGTAAGCCCACTGTAAGACAAGGCATTCATATGATTTAACAAACTTCTTTTTGAGCCTGATTTAAATATTTTGAAGGAAAAAGTGGGGTTCATCTTGGATTCGGAGATATAAGGTACTATTTTTTTTTTTAGAATGAAATTAAACATACACTTTCACGTAGTATCGGATTACGGAAAATAACAAACAAGTAAGCCGTCGTGTGGATATCATCTACGGAAACGCAAGTTTTGAACAAACTGATTGCCGTTTCATACCGATTTTAAAGTGCATGAAGGGTTTTCCGACTTTTATACAAAAATCGGATATAACGATAATCCATTATAGCGAGTAAATATTTCGCTGTTATGAAGTCTCGCTATAACGGACTTCTACTGTACATCGCCCCGCCCCCGAGTTGAATCCAACTTGGCAGGTTCGATGTCGGTCTGTCACTTGCTTTCTTAGCTTACGCTGTCTGAACCGTCAACGATAGACCTCAAGTGTAAGCGTACGAATTGTAGAGCATAAAAACCTCTACAAAAAAGTCTGTGATGGTATATACCTATTTAGAACCGGTTGTCCTCTAGAAGCGATTTTATATTATAGTCCGTGGTAAAGAAAAATAACTCCTTAAGATTAAATAAATATTTCAATATTATCCTCGAACTCCTCATCGAAATAAATTGTTTGACCTCCTCCACTATTTCATAAGGGTGACAATAACCTTGTCAGGGCATTATTTGCATGAATGATTTCGAAGTTATGACCATTTTAGACTGTAGTGGTAATTCATTCGTTGTTGTCTGTTAGCAAGTTGCCTCTACCTCGCCGCTTAGAGCGCTGTAGTCACCTTGGATGAAAAATATCATCAGAGCTTCGCGAATGTATATATTAGACTGTGACGGTACTACGACACTATTTCCATGAAAACTTCTTTCAGGTCAGTAAATTTCAACAGATAACATACATACATCATTATAGACCGTTACGCCTTTCAACGTTCAGTCCGCAAGCCTCTGTGAATTTAGTAAATGTCGCCAAAATCCTCTATTTGCAACTAGTGCTGTGGTCTCATTTAGTTCTATACCTCCTATCTTTAAATCGTTAGAAAATGAGCCTAACCATTGTTGTCTTGATCTCTCTCTACTTCTCTTACCCTCCATACCAGAGTCCATTATTCTTCTAGGTAGCCCATCCTCCTCCAATCGCCACACATGACCCCACCACCGAAGCCGATTTATGAGTACAGCTTCATCCATCGTGTTCATTCCTAATTTAGCCTTTATCTCCTCATTCCAAGCACCCTCCTGCCGTTGTTCCCACCCGTTTGTACCAGCAATCATTCTCGCTACTTTCATGTCTGTTACTTCTAACTTATGAATAAGATATCCCGAGTCCACCCAGCTTTCGCTCCCGTAAAGCAAGGTTGGTCTGAAAACGGACCGATGTAAAGTTAATTTGGTCCGGGAGCTGACTTACTTCTTACAGAATACTGTTGATCGCAACTGCGAGCTCACCGCATTAGCTTTACTGCACCTTGATTCAATCACACTTGCTATATTACCATCCTGGGAGAACACACATTTTAAATACTTGAAATTACAGTATTCACCTGTTCCAGCTTTATATCACCAATCTGACATTCAATTCTGATAAATTTCTTACCTACAGACATCAGTTTAGTCTTGGAAAGGCTAATTTTCATACAATACACATTGCACCTATTTTCAAGTTCCAGGCTTCCTGCACAATCTGCCATTAAGAACAAGTCGTCAGCATAGGCCAGACTGCTTACTGCATTTCCACCTAACTGAATCCCTCCCTGCCACTTTATACATTTCAGCAGATGATCCATGTAAACTGCAAACAACAAAGCTGAAAGATTACAGCCTTGTCTAACACCTGTAAGTACCCTGAACCAAGAACTCATTCTACCATCAATTCTCACTGCAGCCCAATTGTCAACATAAATGCCTTTGCTTGATTTTATTAACCTACCCTTAATCCCACAGTATGGTGAACATCTTTTTCCTCGGCACCCTGTCACATGCTCTCTAGATCTACAAAACACAAACACAATTGTCTATTCTTCTCGTAACATTTTTCAATTATCTGGCGCATACTGAAAATCTGATCCTGACAGCCCCTCTGTGGTCTGAAACCACACTGGTTTTAATCCAACTTCCTCTCAACCACTGTTGCACTCTCCCTTCCAGTGAATACTTTGCGGGGTATACTAATCAATGTGATACTTCGACAGTTCTTGCAATCCTTCCAGTTACCTTGCTTATAGATAGGTGCAGTTACTGCATTTCTCCAATCTGAAGGTACCTTACCAACACTCCATGCTAATCTTATTATTCTATGAAGGCATTTCATCCCTGCCTTCCCACTACACTTCATAATTTCAGGTCTAATTTCATCTATTTCTGCTGCTTTATGACAACGGAGTTTATTTACCATCCTTTCCACTTCCTCAAGCACAATTTCGCCAACATCATTTTCCTCCTCCCCACGAGCTCCGATGTTCACGACACCACCATGAAGATTTCCTTTAACGGTGAGATGATTTTCATAGTATTTCCTCCACCTGTCCAGTGATTCCCTGAGATCTCTTACGAGATCACCTGAATTACCCAAACACTGTTCATTTCCTTTTTCCCTCCCTTCCTAAGATTCTTTTTTAACTGTCCAGAAAGTTTTGCCTGTTGCTTGACCTAGCCTTTCCAGGTTATTACCAAAATCTTCCCACGACTTCTTTTTGGATTCAGCAACTGTACTTCTGTCTAATTTTGCTCTGTTCCTTTCATCTATGTACAATTTCCTGTCTGGATAGATAAAAGCCTTTATTTTCTATGGCGAAGTTAGGGGCTCTTGGCCCTTTCTTACACTTAACCACACACATATTATTATTTGTTAATACAATGACACTGATTAACTGAAAATACTAAGAACTACAAACAACACTAATTTCTAAGACAAAAATATGAATATATACAGGCAAAGATGACAGAAAGAAAAAGGAACTGCCTACATAATACAGATTTGAAAAAAATACTCATTTCAATACACAACGAAAGAAATACAAACGTAAAAATACTAGTAAGCCTAATAAAAATTTTAAATGCAATTCAGCTAATTGTATCCTTGCAATACTACATCTAAGTTAAATTCAGTTACTACTAGCTATGTTTAGGCTACTTCTACTTCGTAAATACAGTAAGGATGTTTTTAATTTAATTTAAATTATCATATTAACCCAATATCTTATTTTAATTTACAATAATCTCATATCATTTTCACACACAATCACTCGTTCTACTCATACAGGTACTTTGCTGGAAGCACTTAACGAGGAACTGCTGGTAAGAGGTTTTAAATATTTTTTTTGATTCAGCATCCTTGATGTCTTTGGGGAGATCATTCCACCATCCCGAAGCGGTGATAGTAAATGATCGATGGTATGTGGTTGTTTGGTGGACAGGTACTTCTAGGAGCGACACAGAGCAAGTATCATGGAGATGTAAAGAGCCAAGGTGACAAAAATTGCTGGAGAGATAAGCAGGGATGTCTTCCGAAAGTACCTGGTACATACGAGTATTTGAATGTAGTTTACGCCTGTCGTCTAGTCGTAACCAAGATAATTGTTTATAACAGGGAGAAACTCGAGCGTCATACCGTAAATCCATAGCATATCTAAGACAAGCATTTTGAGCGCATTGTAGTTTTAAGCTTAATTCATTTGTTATATCTGTAAAAATTAAATCACAGTAGTCAAAAATGGGAAATAATAATGACTGAACAAGTTGAATTTTTAGTGATTGAGGGAATACATTTCTGAACCGTTTTAAGGGGTGCAAGCCACAATAAACCTTTTTACAGATATTCTTAACTTGCGCTGACCAGTTTAGAGTTTCTAACTCCAAGGTTAGAAACTGATTCACAATAAGGTATAACAGTATTATTTAAAGTTATGGGAGGAATGCAGGTTTGTTTTAAAATGTGAAGATTATTTGATGTACCGATGATAATGGTTTGCGTTTTATGGGGGTTTCATTTAAGGTTGTTTTTAATTGCATAGCCATTAATTTGCTCAAGGTCAACATTAACATTACATATTGCTTGTTGTATATTATTAGTTCTAGTGTGGTAATAAATTTGCAGATCATCAGCATAAAGATGGTACTTGCAATGCTTAATTGATCTGGTGATATCATTTATATATAAAGTGAACAGGAGAGGGCCAAGGACTGACCTTTGTGGGAAACCAATATTTTTTGTTCGCCACATTGATTTATTATTATTTGCAACCACACCCTGTCGGCGGTTTGTAAGGTAAGAATAGAAAAATTCCAGCACTTTCTGGCTAAAGTTTAAGGACTGTAATTTGGGAAGAAGCAACCTAGGATCGACAGCATCAAATGCGCTACTGAAATGTAAAAGAGTAAGTATTGTCACTCGTTTGTTGTTCGTTGCATATCTAATGTCATCTGTCACTTTCAGCAGAGCTGTCATGGTACTATGTTTTTTCTTAAAGCCTGATTGGTAAGAGTCGAGTAAAGCACATTTATGTAAGTATGTAAGGATTTGCTCATGTACCAGGCGTTCCAGCAGTTTGGACAGGGGTGGTAGGATAGAAACTGGTCGGTAATCTGAAGGAATACTGGGTCCATCCTTTTTCAGGATTGGGATGATGAGGGCAACGTTCCATGACGCAGGGAAAATTCCTTGGGTTAAACAGTACTTAATAATGTGTGTTATGACTGGCAGAATGGCGCCCTTCTTTGGAGCCATTTCTGATAAGCCTTCTTTTTACGTTTATAAGCTGCACTTACTTCATCTTTCCACCAAGATGTTCGCTTTTTCCCATCTTTACATACAGTTGTTCCTAGGCATTCCCCTGCTTTTGCTACTACAGCATCCCTGTATGCCACCTATTCCCTTTCTATATCCTGACCATGCTTGCTGTCGACTGTTCGGAACTTCCTACTAATTATATCCATGTATTTCTGTCTAATTTCCTCATCCTGGAGATTTTCTACCCTTATTCGTTTGCAGACAGATTTCGCTTCCTCTATCCTAGGCCCAGAAACACTTAGTTCACTACATATCAGATAGTGGTCTGTTTCATCAAAAAATTCCCGAAAAACCTGTACACTCCTTAACAGATTTTCTGAATTCGAAGTTGGTTAAGATATAGTCTATTATGGATCTGGTACCCTAGCCTCCTATGTGTAGTGGTGAACAGCCTTATGCTTGAAGAATGTATTTGTAATTCCTAAACCCATACTAGCCAGAAAGTCCAGCAAACGCTTCCCATTCCCATTAGCTTCCATATCTTCCCCACATTTACCAATCACCCTTTCATATCCTTCAGTTCTATTTGCAACTCTCGCATTGAAATTGCCCATTAGCACTAGGCCTATCCTATCCTTTCTGTTGATCCTGACTATGATGTCACACAATGCTTCATAAAACTTGTCAACATGATCCTCAACTGCACCCTCACATGGTGAATACACTGAGATAATTCTCATCCTAAATCCTCCATGAACTGTGGCTAGCACGCCAGTAGTGACACCACTGCAAGCCATTCATGTGTCTTGGAAAAGGTGCGGTATCCAACTGATGAGCCCATCCCGCACTCTGGGCGAAACACTGGTAATTCTTGACGATTGAGTCTTTCCTGAATTTTAATTTTAGCTATCTCAATCGGAAGCCATATTTTGGTCATGCTAGCCCGGGAGGGCAATATAGCAAGTGGAGATGCAATTCTCCCCTAGTACGTCGGCACTGCATTGTGCTTATCACATGTATGGCTTGCAGTGGTGTCGCTACGGGAGTGCTAGCCGGCCAGTGTCTTGGAGAAGGTGCGGTATCCAACTGATGAGCTCATGCCACACTCTGGGCGAAACACTGGTAATTTTTGACGATTAAGTTTCCTGAATTTTAATTTAAGAAAGGGTTTTGTTTACTGTATGTATGTTTGAACAGGGTCTGTAACATTCCAGGAACAGTACAACAATGGACACGTCTACACTTTCATGGACATCACTTTGAATAATAACGTTAGTGTGTTTACGTCCCACTAACTACTTCTGAAGGTTTTCGGAGATGCCGAGGTGCATGGGATTTGTCCCACATGAGCTCTTTCAAATGCCAGTAACTCTACCAACATGAGGCAGACGTATCTGAGCACCTTCAAATACTACCGGACTGAGCCAGGGTCGAACCTGCCAAGTTGGGGTCAGAAGGCCAGTGCCTCAACCCTCTGAGCCACTCAGCCCAGCTTGTCACTTTGAAATTGCTTTGGGGTAAACTGAATGTGCTGTACTGTACTGAGTTTTTGATCCCTTTGTTTAGTTGAACTCCGAGAGGAATTAATTTTGCTTTGTTTGTGTTCAACTTGGTGAAATATCACCCAGGGTAGAATGCATTTACTGGAAGCTTGCACTATGTAGAGTAACTCAGTTGAATTTGGGATCCTTAAATGAATCAACTCCGGGATGAATGTATTTTATGTGTGTTGCATATCTCTGGAAGAAAAAAAAAAAGCCACTTCAGAAAAAATTGATTTTAGTCCTATTTTTACCTCTAAATTAAACACACAATGTTCATACAGTGAATTATGAAGCATGTTGTATAAAGAGAGAAATTAGAGACACAGCAAAGCTAACACTGTATATTCAATATTGGGATAAACACTGTTTTGTAAAAAGGAAGTTATTTTGCGAACAAAATTTTCCATACTTCTCTTTGCTTCCCAGCTATCTTTAACAGGAGAGTGAAGCTGGATGGAATTAGACTATACAAAGCATATAATTGATAAATATAAAAGTAACAAGAATGATTCCTGGAATAAACAAGACATAACGGGGACAGGAGGGTAAAACAAAGAGATAATGCCGAGTTAGCCAGCTCGATGAGAAACCAGTTATGATAAATGAGAAAAATGTAGCAAAACACATAACTTACGATTTGTCCTTGTATTCTTGTGAAATTGTTATGGTAAATATAGCATGACTTCTACTTGAATGAACGTTCATTGCTGTAGCACCTGTAGCACGCACTGAAGAACCCTGGAGGAAGAATAAGAACTCTTTATTATTTCAACATGAGGGAGCTGTACAATTTTTTACATTAATTCACATGTAACAATTCAATTTTGGGGTGATGAAATGTATTTTTTGCACAAAAAAAAAAAAAAAAAATTAAAGCTTAACTACAGGGTGGTCAGTCACTGGAATTGTACACAAGTTGAAGAACAAAGAATTGAGAGAAACTTTCAAGGAAGATGTTGTTCAAGGAGTGACTAAAGAGGGTAAAGCAGAATTATAAAGGAAGTTTCACTATGTCAGTAATATTAAAATACATTTTGAAAACTTAACATCCAAAAAATAAATGAGCAATTGTGTGCATATTAAATTTCAAAACTTGGATGTTGAATTTAATCTAATTAAATTCACTTTAAGGTTTAAAAAAAAACTAATTATCATTACTGATTCAGCGAAGAAATTTCTTCATCTATAGCCACTAACGACTGTCAAACTCCTGCCATCACCCTCCGCTTCTTTTCTTCTAATTCTTTCAGCAACAAAGAGGCCTATCTCATTTTTTTTTTCCTTTGCAAAGAATCTTCTACTTCCAATGCTTCACATTACTCCTTTAGATTTTGAACATACTGTACCTTCCCCTGTCCTCAATTTGCCTAGATCAGCAGAGACGCTGTGTGGTATGTTCGGACATAAAAGTGTGGTTACAATAATTGAAATTAATTAATAGGGGTCCTCCTATTAATTAATTTCAATTATTGTAATCCCACTTCAATACGGACCATGAAATTTCTAAATATCAATAAAAGTGTTGGTCGAAAAGTCTATCTAAAATTATCTCAAAATCATAGGACAGGATCTAGGATACATTACTCGTAGATGAGAACTCGAAGAAATAAATGGGTGGAAATGTTTATTAACAATAAGCATGAGAAAAGAATGATAATCTTCCCAAATAAAATAAAATTGAATTACAGAAATATTACAATAAAATTTGCCTTCACAATTTTAACCCTTTCAGACCTGGTGTCCAATATATTGGACACTAACTTTTATCCTATTTTAAACGCAGTAAATTATCTCAATTACCATTCAAACCTCATGATCATTATTTTAGACGTTTGGCTAGTGCAAGGCATCGAATACCTCTGTCTTCTGTTGATAGAGTTATGAAGTAAACATCAAAACATGCAAGATGGCAGACTCATTGCCAGGACCATCAGGTAAGTCACATTTCTGTATTAATTACTTGAGCACTTTGCTTCATATGACTTCAGAAAATTATGTGTGTGGAAGAGTGTAACATAATCTTCAGATTTATAATATGATAACTGAAAAAACAAGTTTACTTGAGCTTCCTAAGCGATGGAATTCAATGTCCAAAATTTTGGACATCAGGTCGCAATGGTAGTATTTCTTCTGAAGTTCATGACCTGGATGCGGATGAGAGTTCACAACTTTTGAATCTTTTACAAAGTATTACAGGCTTAAATTATACAATAATTCTTCCAAAATGTATAATAATTAGGTTTTGCCCTTCAACAATAAAAATGTGAGGTTATTTTTAGAAATTATGTAAAATTTTGTTTTACTTCTAGGATGCAGGAAAACATCAGTGTTCTGAATGAAACGCATGCCAAGGGAATACTGGACATGCTCGAAGACGGAGATCTGTTTGATACTGATATGTCAGATGAAAGGGATAACTTTGAAGATATTCCAGCTGCTGTTGGCCAAGGTGTCAGGATGGGATGTACAAATCTTTCAGTCAAGGAAGACATGAAACCTAAATGGGATTCACAGGACTGGCAGATGATATTGGATGTGAACGTGTTGGGACAGATCAACTAATGGCAGAAGGTGGGGAAGAAGCTGTAGGTTTACTTATACAGTTAGGGACTGGTGAGACAACTATAACAAACAATAGCCACCTGTGGGATTATCTCGCTGAAAAACTAAAAAACACCACTGAAAATCAATACAGGCGTCGTTCTTTCTCTCTTTTATTCGTTTCCAATATGATTTCAGTGACGTTCAAGGTTTTCAAGATTATCCTATTGATTTCTTCATCAAGTATATCACAGATGATGATTTTGAAAATTTTGCAAAATATACAAATATTTATGCCCTGTAGTCTGGTAAAACAAATTTCAAAACTACCAATGATAGTAAAATTAAAGCACTGATTTGCCTACACTGAGCTGTAGTAAATAAGTCATGGATCTGTATAAAGGAAGCTGCATTGTCCGTAGATCTCCATGTCATGGCCATCCATCAATATGTCACATCACAGCCTGCACGGTTGCTAGGTTACATCGTAATACACATTTTATTGAAAGACATATTTATGATCATTCGATTTTCCCAAAGAGAAATACCAGTACCTCCTTTTTACAGGGTATACAGACAGCAAGCAGGTTTAATTTCTAGGAAGAAATGTAAAAATATGAAGTCAATCCACGTTATTTTGTTTCTCGGGAGTATTTCTTTTGAAGTAGAAAGCCAGTCTTAATTATTTTGCGATTTATTTATACATATCATTGATATTAACGATGTGTAGTCATATTCTGCAATAAAATAGTATTTTTAAACCTGCATTTTAGTCACTTAAGATTTCATGATCTTACAACCTCCTAGACCCAGTGTCCAATATATTGGACAAGAAAATATTTTTTGAAGCAATGGCAACAAAAACTATTTTTGTTCCAATATGGCTTAAAAGAATCCCAAGGGGTCTGCTAGTCAGCAAAAATAATTTTTTCGACGCCAGAAGATAATTTGGGACTGAAGGGGTTAAACAGAAACAAGGGTCTCAAACCCATATTACAATCATGGTGTGGAATACGGTGGTATTATTCTGTTTTGACATAGGATTCGAATAAATTACACTGCGCACGGCACAAAGCCTTGATCTGAATCATCTCTTTGCAAAAAAGATAGTTATAGTTATTTAATTTATTTTCCGGGTTGAACCGTGTTGTACTTGTACGCATATCACGTACAGTTTGCCGACGTTTCGAATACATTGTAGTATTCTTTGTCAAGGCGACTGAAATACCCCTACTCGATCCGAGGTAATCAGTCTCCCAGGCAGAATTACACTATTAGAGTGGCCTTGATCTTGGCCTTTTATATCCTAGCCTATCTGGCTGACGAAAGCCCTGGCTGTCTCGCGAGGCTTCTGGAAAGTTTATGTCACAGCCAGGTAGTGGGGGCTTGCCCGCGCTGTTATGTAATGGGGTTGCGGCCCGTGTGTTTATGTTGTGGTCTGTATATCTTAAACTATGAATGATGGGCATCCAAGAATTACTGATTTTGTATCCTTCTTCTAAATTTATGTTATTCGGATGTTTCTTGATTTTGATAGCCTCGCGGATTTTTCTTTCCAGATTCCAAGGGATAGCTGCTAGGATCTTGGTCTTGTCTTATCCCTTGGAATCTGGAAAGAAAAATCCGCGAGGCTATCGAAATCAAGAAACATCCGAATAACATAAATTTAGAAGAAGGATACAAAATCAGTAATTCTTGGATGCCCATCATTCATAGTTTAAGATATACAGACCACAACATAAACACACGGGCCGCAACCCCATTACATAACAGCGCGGGCAAGCCCCCACTACCTGGCTGTGACATAAACTTTCCAGAAGCCTCGCGAGACAGCCAGGGCTTTCGTCAGCCAGATAGGCTAGGATATAAAAGGCCAAGATCAAGGCCACTCTAGTAGTGTAATTCTGCCTGGGAGACTGATTACCTCGGATCGAGTAGGGGTATTTCAGTCGCCTTGACAAAGAATACTGCAATGTATTCGAAACGTCGGCAAACTGTACGTGATATGCGTACAAGTACAACACGGTTCAACCCGGAAAATAAATTAAATAATTCTTCACACCGTGGAAGCTTCACTTCTAAGATAAGATAGTTATAGATTCACACATCTCGGCCTGAACAAAGAAATCCGAACTAGTCAGTAAACAAATATAATAAACAGTTGCTTGGGACTGGTAATATACCCCCAAAAAGACACTGAATTTACAATCATGGGCTCCACCCCGGATAAACTAGGGAGGAATAGAACCTCACAACCAGAAATTAGCTTGTGCTGTAATTCCCTTAATCAACGATGCACACAATGACAATGGACAAAAATACACATCGGACAAACACACACAAGGTGAAAATAAACACCTCCTGAAAAAGAACACAGATATATACTACATGTCATCGTGTGGGGTCCTTGGTCTCGAACGCAAGACCTTTATGGCTCTGGTAACTGCCATGTATTATGCACGGTGGATAATTGCTGGCTAAATTTAGCAAGTCCTGGTCAGCTGTGGAGAGAAATTGAATAGCGAAGTATATTTGCACACGAACAGAACTAACCTGCCTCGGTCTGGATAACGGGTTTGTGTGTACACCCAATTCATTCAATGTTGCTTGGTCGGCCAACATCGACAGTCTATACCTGCGTAGGGATAACAGACATTCTCGTCTTTCAACATAGTTGGACATTATAAATTTTCCAGCTAACTCATTCCTGGTTGCCAGCATTTCGCCCCAGTGTGCTAAGTTGGGCTCATCAGTTGGTAAATAGTACACCTACCAAGACGCATGTCTAGTGCATACCGTGGAGGCCACTGCATAGGCTACTTGCATAATCATGCACTTGGTGGTGGCTATCTTTAACAGGAGAGTGAAGCTGGGTGGAATTAGACTATACAAAGCATATAATTGATAAATATAAAAGTAACAAGAATGATTCCTGGAGTAAATTACACTGCGCACGGCACAAAGCCTTGATCTGAATCATCTCTTTGCAAAAAAGATAATTATAGATTCACACATCATGCACTTGGTGGTGGCTCTAAGTAGCCTACCCAGTGGCCTCCACGGTATGCACTAGCAATGCGTCTTGGTAGGTGTGCTATTTACCAACTGATAAGCCCAACTTAGCAAACTGGGGCAAAACGCTGGCAACCAGGAATGAGTTAGCAGGAAAATTTATTATGTCCAATAACGGACCAAATACAGTATATTGGTATTCTCATTTGGGACAAATATATCAAGTTCCCTTTGGGAATCAACTGATGCACATGCAACAGGCCAGTATAAGTTGGAAACAATATTCTCTAATCCATGGGTAAATAATGCATATATCGAGCTGGAATTATCATTGCTATTATTATTATTATTAGTATTATTATTATGACTTGTGAGGTGTGGCTATGAAGTTGTTTACATCTATTAGTGTTAGTATTATTATTATTATTATTATTATTATTATTATTATTATTATTATTATTATTATTATCATCATTGTGTACGAACTTTATTTGGTATAAATCATGGTCGTATTATTTGTGAGGTTATGTCATGAAACATCTGCTGTATATATATATTAATATGAGTTTATTTAATGGAAAAACACATAATCAATAGTATATATTATTACCTGTATATATGATGTATAATACAATGCAAAATTGTGTAACACATGGTAATATTCCAGCACAATGCATCTTGTCACTAGAATTGTATCGAAAATTCTTTTTCATTCTTGAAATTACAAGAAAACGTGTGTCATATTCTTCTAGAAGCCTGACCAGGCAATGTATATAAAGAGGCAGTCTTCAGGGCAGAGCTGAGTTGTTTTAATGAGACTTTTGTGGAAGTCATGAACTCGTGTTTTGATTCTGCTGACATTCTACTGTAGCAGTCAGATGTTTGTCAAGATGGCGGTTCATTAGTGCGTGAGTGTAGAATATGTGCAAATAACTTATAAATAAAACAGTGTACACAACTGACAGCATTTTGTGTGCGCCTTTGTGGATACGTCATTGGTGACCATGACAAGGACTGAAGAATAATTTTCGGTGGTGATCCAAGTGTAAGTGTATCAAAACAAAATGAAAATGTTATTGGAAAATATGTCCGTAAAACAACTCAAAGATGAACTTGCAAAGAGAAATCATCTGATGGACGGCAATAGGAAATGATTGAAGATGAGGTTACGAGAAGATCTTGTCAAAAACGGCGAAGATCCCCAAAAGATTTTTTTCGAAATGGACAAACATCTGGACTCATCATCGAAAGAGGAGGTAAATATTACCAAAATGTGTTCCAACTTAATAGGCATGATACAGGCACTCAATGACAAAATCTCAGATGTTGATTCACGAGTTAATTCCACCTTAACGGAACACAATGACAAACTATCAGATCAAATTTCGAAAGTAAATTACAAACTATCAGGCAAAATTTCAGACGTCAATTGCGACCTAACAGAACAGATTATAGAAGAAATTTAGAAGGTAAGATGACAAGATTTTTGAAGCAAATACAGTTTTAACTAAACATATATCTCAAGTGTACATGCAGGATTACAAAGTAGAACAGTGCATAGATTTGAAAAATTTCAACCGTAGATGATAAAATTTCACCCCAAATTAACAATGTCACCAATGAATTAACACAGCAGATATCGGACATCAGTTCAAAACTGGAACAGGTCGAGCAGATAGATAGAACGGTAAGCCAGCTGGAAGGAGACACCTCGAATCTCAAAGAGGAGGTGGAAATACAGGTTTCCGGCACAAAACAACAGGTTGAGGGGAGGATTTCTATAGTCGAGGGAAATTTTGAGAGCCATGTTTCTGCCGTTGATGGAAGGGTAGAAAACAGGATTTTGACCATCAAGGGAGATGTGCAGAATATAAGAGAGAGCATCCTTCACGCAGTAGAAGATAGATTAACTCGAACAGGACCGATCACCGGCAACACAGGACACCTAGACCCAAAGGTAATTATAGAGACCCTTTATATGAACACTGAACTTTTATTTACCGACTAGACAAAATAATAAAATCATTTTTAAACAACATCGCGAGCTGTTTGTATGTATTTATGGTAGACTGTCTTCTTCCATCACTGTAATATATTACTTGTGGATGAAGAGACCCGCCATGCGGTCTCAGCGCACAATGCACCTTAATGTCTCAAGGCCGTACTTAAGATATTGTCCACCAGAGTCTATGTATCCCTCAATAATTACTTCATTCCCCATGAATAAACTCTGAAAACAATATGCCATCATCAACATGTTAAACAAAAATTGAATCACCTTACCTGCATCAACTTCACTGTGTTCCCATTTGCAATAGGATGTCCCAGGGTATGATTCATTACTCATTAGATTAATATGAATAGATTATTGAATGAATTAATTGGGCTAATTTTACAGTAACATAAGTTATAGCGGTAATTAGAATTATATGTCATTAAAAAAAATCAAGATGGTTCATTTAAAACAAACCACTGGCTTTGAACCATAGTTTAAATCATACAGTAGTGGTTTAAACCAGCCAACCCTACCAGTTGGCCTTGGTGGCCTTCAGTAATGTATTTCCAATGTAATACAGACTATATCGCGCTGCCATGTTTTGGACAATATAACACTGTCAACATGACATAAAACAACCTACATGAAAGCTCTACAGTTAATCTGACTCATAGGACAACTACCAATACGGTGTGTGTGTAACACTGATTAATTGCAAGATATTTTAAAAGAAGCCAAAACATTACAATTTGGTGCTTTAAAAGGGTTTCTTGAAATGGCAGTAAATGTAAGGGCAGGTGATCCTTATATTTCAGCACTCTTAAATGCTTTCATCCACTGTACTAGAATTCAGTCCTGCAATATTGAACATAACAGGCAAGTGTTTAACCAACTATGCCAAACAAACAGTAAAGATAATTTATAAGAAAGCAGACTGGAGCAGTCTGTTACACTACCATAGTAATATAAACTACATCCATCCACTCTGCCATAAGAAAAAATATTTCATACACATGAAAATCTACATTCAAATATTTTGATTGGGTTATTAAAAAATTAGTCATACAACAGAAAATTCCCATGGATAATAAACTGGTAAAAATTAGACAGAAAGGTAGTGGATCCATATAAAGAAATGAAGTAAAGTCAGTCTAACATTGTAATCAAGGTTCTGGAACGTATATGAGGGAAAGGACAGAAATAAAATGTTAGGTCTCTAATACACTGTAGAAGAAACATAGAGGGAAATAATTTGAATAAACAGATAACTACTGGGTATCGGAATGCACTTCACGTAAGATAAACAAATGATATGAATGAATTTGGAATTGAGTTCCAATACCACTACCTACACTCTCACGAACTGTAGCATTTAAAATTCTTGTTGAACACGAGTTATTTGTAAAGAGGATGAAGTACCTTTGCTAAACAGGTCAAAGTTTCATTTCGACTTGAGACAGGAACTTCAGTAAGCCCAGGAATTTTGATGCCACTCCCATCTTCACGTATGTCCACCGACGACTTGTTCTGGGATAGTAAGTCATATAATTGTTCCTGGTGGAGCTGAAAAAACAAAATATAACTTATGTGTAAAATGTTTCCATTTCTCACAACTTATTTTACTGCAAATGAAAGATAAACTAATGATTTTTAAATATAGAAATTGCAAGCATTTAATGAAAGACTATTATAACTAGTGTTACTATGATAAAACTTGTAAGTTCCCCTGAAGCAGAGCGCAGTTCTTATGCTGGGGGAACAGTGAGAAGTGGACCAGTAGAGAACGTTATGAAGGAGGCAATCAACCTCATGTCCTGACTGGAAAGTCAGAAGAGGTGACTGATTTCAGGCAGAAGGAGAATATAGCTATGATGGCACTGAGTTAGGTTAAGTGGTGAGGAAAAGGCAAGAAGAAGTTGAGGATAATAATTAACAAGATCTTATATGAGTTTGAACATAAACTGGACTACATACGTAATAGAATAATAGAGATACAGTTAAGGACAAAGAATGGAGTAAAGGATTTCATCAGAGACGATGCACCCCACACTGAATGGAAAGAAGATTATACGCACAAATTCATGGAGCCACTGTATAGATAGAAATAAAGCATGTGGAAGTAATAATAATGTTATTTGCTTTACGTCCCACTAATTACTTTTTAAGGTCTTCGGAGACGCCGAGGTGCCGGAATTTAGTCTTGCATGAGTTCTTTTACATGCCAGTAAATCTACCGACACGGGGCTGTCGTATTTGAGCACCTTCAAATACCACCGGACTGAGCCAGGATCGAACCTGCCAAGTTGGGGTTAGAAGGCCAGCGCCTTAACCGTCTGAGCCACTCAGCCCAGCACATGTGGAAGCGACTGCCATGGGAGACTTTAATGCAACGGTGGGATGTGACAAAAGGAATGGAAGAAGTAATTGGACCTTTTTTAGATACAGAAAGAGGAATGAAGAGGGAGAGAAGTCGGTGGATTTTTGTGTCAGAAGTGGGTAAAGTGTGAACAATACATTGTTCAAAAGAAGAATTATAGAAGGACTAGCAAGATACCCGTGCTTCACTACGGTATTATACTGAAAATTCATAAGTGAATGCTTAAAATTTTATACATAACCTGCCAAAATTTGCGATCTGACGGCAAAGTTCCTCCGATTTTTCCATCTTTCTTTCCAGCAATCGATTTCATACTTCCCGGGCTAACTCCAGGTATTAGGCCCGGCAGTTGGGTCCCTAAATCTGCCACCGTTTCCTATAAGCATCTTTAATATGGATCAAATCCTTGAGGAGATCCGGCGTGGTGACATCTTGGGTGCCATGGGACTACTGAAGCCACGGCTGGACTGTATTCGTAGTCATTACCCGGTCAGGACGCGTTCCCAGTGCGGTCCACACATTTTAACGAAGGTCCACACAATTATTATTATTATTATTACTATTATTATTATTATTGATGTTCTGGATGCCGCAGCAAGATGCAAGACAGCTACCTGGTGGTAAATTACATCTGCAACCACTGTCATTGCTGACAATGTGACCAGCACCATTGTTGCGCGTAGGCAAGTACGCAGAATTCCAGGCGATATGAATCATATACTTCCATGCATTATTGACCTTATTATAGAGGTTAACAATTGCACGGTCAACAACATTCCTATCGTTTATTTCAAATGTGTTTAAATTTTTATTTATGTGCCAGGAGAATCTACCGTAATCTAACTTTAAGCTCTTCAACAGAAAAGATGGCTCTTGAAAATGAACCCAGGAAAGATTAAAAATTATCAGGTTATGAACAAAATCAAGTACATTATGAACAGTAAATTCAATTGGTCTCAACTCCTTTTCTACGCCACCGCCATCAAGTTGATTCCCCCCCAAAGGAAGAAGGCGTGTTTCTTTATGCTTAAAGGAAATTCCAAATACCAGTGTTCACGTCTGTTACCTTCAGTTTTGAAGATATAAGTTACCACATAAAAAGAATTAATATTTCTCACTTCCCTTCACACTCCCCCCCCCCCCAATTATGTAAATTTTCTAGGAAAAATAGTTTCTTTATTAGCAAAGGATCTTCTAGATACCAATTATCACGACTGCAACATCTTCAGTTTTTGAGACATATGTCCTCGTAAAAGGAATTCAACTCCTTTTCACCCCCGCCTTCCAAGATGACTTTCCCCACAAAATGCGTTTTTCTTTGTTTTGAAAGAAGATCCAAATACCAATTTTCATGTCTGTAACAACTATACTTTTTATTAGATGTAAGTATCCTCATTCAATTAATTTTTCAAATCACCCCCCCCCCCCTATTTCATTGGATTTTTCAAAAATCAAAGGATTAAGTGTTTCCTTACTTTTAAACCAGATTCCAAATACCAATTTTCACGCCTGCAACATCCATCATTTTTGAGATAATAGTATCTTCATACAAATAATTCAAATAATTTTTCAATACTATCCTCCCCCCCCCCCCCCCCCTTAAGTGGATTTCCGAAAACAAAAAATACGCATTTTAAAAAAAGGAGATTCCAAATACCAACTTTCACGTCTGTAACACCTTCAGTTTTTGAGATATCAGAATCCTAATTTTAAAAATGCAATCCGATTTTCAGTCATTTTTGCCACCAACCCCAGGGATTTTTCCGAAAAGAAAAAATGCATGTTTCCTTATTTTAAAAGAGATTAAAAAATACCATTTTTCACTTCTGCAACATGTTCAGTTTTTGAGATAATACTGTAGACATGCTCATCTTAAAATTTCACCCCCTTTTTCGTTCCCCTTAAGTGGAGTTTCAGAAAACAAATCACCTATGTTTCTTTACTTTTACAGGAGATTCCAAATAACAATTTTTACATCTGTAACATTTTACGTTTCTGAGATCTACTGTAGATATAATCTTTCAAAAATTCACCCCATTTGTCATTTCTGTTTAACCCCCATTAATTGGATTTTCCAAAAGAAAAAAATGTGTTCCTTTATTTTTAAAGGAGATTCCAAATATCAATTTTCAGGTCTATAATATCTCCAGTTTCTGAGATATAAGAATCCTCATTAAAGGCACTCAATCCCTTTTTCATCCCTTTTCACCCCTCCTAGTGGGATTTTCCAAATTAAAAAAATACATGTTTATTTTTAAAGGAGATTATAAACGCCAAACTTTACATCTGTAAACTTTTAAACTTTTGAGATATAGATACACTAATTTCAAAAATTCATCCCCCTTTTCACCCCCTTAGCGAGCACATGCATTGTAATATAAATGTGTCCTCAAAATTTTACTTCGTTATGTCCAGTAGTTATGGCTCAGCGATGATGAATCAGTCAGTCAGGCAGAACATGATCTTTTGTACACTGACTGACAGAGCAAATGCAACACCAAGAAGGAGTGGTTCGAAACGGATGAAAGTTGGGAAAAAAACAGAGACGGCACGGACGAATAATTGATGTTTATTTCAAACCGATATGCAGGTTACACAATGCGCACGGCATCGACTCAGTAGGATGTAGGACCAGCGCGAGCGGCGATGCACGCAGAAACACGTCGAGGTACAGAGTCAATAAGAGTGCGGATGGTGTCCTGAGGGATGGTTCTCCATTCTCTGTCAACCATTTGCCACGGTTGGTCATCCGTACGAGGCTGGGGCAGAGTTTGCAAACGGCGCCCAATGAGATCCCACACGTGTTCGATTGGTGAGATCCGGAGAGTACGTTGGCCACGGAAGCATCTGTACACCTCGTAGAGACTGTTGGGAGATGCGAGCAGTGTGTGGGCGGGCATTATCCTGCTGAAACAGAGCATTGGGCAGCCCCTGAAGGTACGGGAGTGCCACCGGCCGCAGCACATGCTGCACGTAGCGGTGGGCATTTAACGTGCCTTGAATACGCACTAGAGATGACGTAGAATCATACGCAATAGCGCCCCAAACCATGATGTCGCGTTGTCTAGCAGTAGGGCGCTCCACAGTTACTGCCGGATTTGACCTTTCTCCACGCCGACGCCACACTCGTCTGCGGTGACTATCACTGACAGAACAGAAGCGTGACTCATCGGAGAACACGACGTTCCGCCATTCCCTCAACCAAGTCGCTCTAGCCCGGCACCATGCCATGCGTGCACGTTTATGCTGTGGAGTCAATGGTAGTCTTCTGAGCGGACGCCGGGAGTGCAGGCCTCCTTCAACCAATCGACGGGAAATTGTTCTGGTCGATATTGGAACAGCCAGGGTGTCTTGCACATGCTGAAGAATGGCGGTTGACGTGGCGTGCGGGGCTGCCACCGCTTGGCGGCGGATGCGCCGATCCTCGCGTGCTGACGTCACTCGGGCTGCGCCTGGACCCCTCGCACGTGCCACATGTCCCTGCGCCAACCATCTTCGCCACAGGCGCTGCACCGTGGACACATCCCTATGGCATACCTGCCAACTTTACAAAACCAAAAATCGGGAGATTTGGATATGAAAATCGGGAGATGCAATTGGTCAAAACCGCTTATTCTACATATTGTGTGCAATACAGGAGTACTAAAACATGACTGTAGCTATACGAGGCTAGTCCCTCACAGGAAGTATGCGAGTGAGATGATCTGCCTCTGATAAGTTCCGAAAATAGTATGAACTGATGCTCCACATGTGTGAATCAGTCGTGCATTTACTGTAGATGCTATTACTTAGCAAGTGCATAGAATAAATTGCATCACCCGCCCGCGCGATTATGCGAATCGCAATACTATTTTTTTCAAGCGATAAATTCAAGTTCGCCAGAATTGTCTCCGAATGGGTCCTAAAATCTCCAGAAAAGTCACTAGTCGCTATCTTTGAAATTCTGTCACTAATTCATTAAAAAACTCCAAACCTTGCGACTAGCCTCAACAACTGACTAGACTGATGTGAACGAACACGAACATTGCACGCAAGAATGAGAGACTGACGATCGAAATACGCGTCGTGATATACAGGTTTGAATAAACATCACACATTCTCGTCTAAATAAACGTCCATATTTAATTTGAAAGCGGCAAAGAGCGAAGGACTTTCGGTCACTTGCGTACAATGCTGAAATGGCGGGATTTGAAAAAAAAAGTTTGAAGTTCACAAAAAAAAAAAAAAAAAAAAAAGCTAAAATCGGGAGAAATAATAGAATAATCGGGAGGCGGGAAATACTGTCGAAAATCGGGAGTCTCACGGCTAATTCGGGAAAGTTGGCAAGTATGCTATGGGTATCGGCTGCGATTTGACGAAGCGACCAACCTGCCCTTCTCAGCCCGATCACCATACCCCTCGTAAAGTCGTCTGTCTGCTGGAAATGCCTCCGTTGACGGCGGCCTGGCATTCTTAACTATACACGTGTCCTGTGGCACACGACAACACACTCTACAATGACTGTCGGCTGAGAAATCACGGTACGAAGTGGGCCATTCGCCAACGCCGTGTCCCATTTATCGTTCGCTAAGTGCGCAGCACAGCGGCGCATTTCACATCATGAGCATACCTCAGTGACGTCAGTCTACCCTGCAATTGGCATAAAGTTCTGACCACTCCTTCTTGGTGTTGCATTTGCTCTGTCAGTCAGTGTACATAAGTGGCAAAGCATAACCATGGATACGTTTTATGTTTTCCTGGGAACTGTTTTGTTGTAGGGCCATGTGAAGAAGAACATGATGAAACACTATTGGTCAACCATTGGTCAACTCCGATGTTTGGTAAAGTGACCTTGTGACTTCCCCTCTCGGAGAACAATCATCGAACGAGAAATGCAACCATTCAAGCTAAGGGCGCCAATCTTTAAGTTGAGGACTTAAAGATAAAAATTTATAATCAAGCTTGGACGGACTCTTATCACAGGGGTGGGGTGATAGTGCACTAATCAATAAGCAGGAGAATTAGAAATCAAAAGGCTAATTAAGGCAGATTGATTAAAGTGAACTAGAAAAATACTATTTATTATATTGAATATAAATGACGACGGTTTAACGAGAACTGAATTTAAAATAGAAAATGAATTTAACAAAAAATTGAATGACTCTACTTCGCGAAAACTTGCAATATCTTTAACTCGCTTGCTCACCATGTAGTCTTGTTCTGCTGGTCCTTGGAAAGCTTCCATCCTTGTAGCTGGAACATCACCGGTCGTCTTTGAGATCTCTTCATCTGCAGCTAAGTACCATTCCTACCTTGCAAATTGCACCTCCCACTAATTGGAAGATGACTTCAAAACTAACACTCCCTATTATGCTCTATCCCATATATTGGAGATAAGCCCTAAGTCATAGTTAGAAGAACCACCTTGGGTTTTATGGAGAGGATACTCAATTAAGAATCCTTCCAACTTTACTGAAAATGTGCTCTGAAGTTTCATTTCTATCTAGATTAATACTACCTATTGACTTAGACTGGTTCAAACCGGTCTTGTAGCCGAGCTGTACGTACTTCCTGATGAGAGTGGCTATACACCCCTCATTCAGAATTTCTAAGTACCACGTCGTGGTAAATGAAGTAATTAATGTAGAATACGAATGCAGAATCAAACGAAGAATCCGAAGAATCAAGTAGAAGATCAAGTAGAAGATTGTAGAAACTCAATAAGAATCACGTAGAAGATCAAGTAGAAGATTGTAGAAACTCAATAAGAATCACGTAGAAGAATCAAGTAGAAGATTGTAGAAACTCAATAAGAATCACGTAGAAGATCAAGTAGAAGATTGTAGAAACTCAATAAGAATCACGTAGAAGATCAAGTAGAAGATTGTAGAAACTCAATAAGAATCACGTAGAAGAATCAAGTAGAAGATTGTAGAAACTCAATAAGAATCACGTAGAAGATGAAGCCAAGAGCTCCAACACGCCCTTTTATAACCTTCTCTGGCGCTAATTACAGGTCGCTACACGTGGTCCAATCAGATGACACGTCTCTCCCCACTCCAGATATTAGAGTTGACGGGTCTTAACCCTGATATCAACTGTTCTTCTATTAGTCCTTTCACTCAGTATCCATGGCAACATGACGCTCCTTTGAAAATATAGGCGGTGATCAGTTTGAATAATTCTGGTCGAAATACGGTAGCTTACGTTAGAACGCTTGAACACGTGCTCGCTTTTCCCAGAACTTGGTGTCTAAATTTGTCCTTCCTTCTTCCTCGGTGATGTGGCAAGATAGAGGAAATCTACTGCAAGTTAATTTTAAACGAATGTCGCAAGAATCTAAGTGAATATTAGGATATTCAGCCCTCGTTTACAAGTCGTAGTTACAAAGTAATGAAATGATAGTGAGCAAATGATTAAACATGAATTATAATACAATTACATACCAAAATAAATATCATGACGTTAAATTCCTGAATTAATTACACATAATAAAATTAACATAATTACACTGTAACGTCTGGAACGTTACATACGCCCCCATGAGTTCTTAACAAATATCACATGAGTTGAGAACTCACACACTTACTCCCACATTGACTTGAAATACCTCTATTACCTGCCCATAACGAGCGACATTATTTTCATACAATTAATTATATCTCATTGTTTCCATATCTCTCTTAGACTGCTTACCATTGCGAATGTCTGTTATTTCAGTTCATCTTGAGGTTTAGATACTAAATTATGCCCAACACAAGCAACTTTCCATTTTTGTAAAAAACAAGATTATCCTAGAGAATATAACATAATATATATACAATTCAGATTACAGACTCTGCCGAGTGTCTATTTGTCCTTTTACTCCCCATCTCTCCGACATTCTTTGCTAGATAGCAGTAACACGTTCTCTTCCAATCTTTTACATTAGAACCATGGAAAACAAATGATACAAACAATTTACACTTTTATCACTCTTTCGAATGTTTCAACTTTATCTTGAAGCAGGATGCAATACACTTCACACGAATTCACACGTGATTTAAGCTCACGGTAAAATTATTGCAAGTTAGAAATGCACATACGGGAAAATTAATTATTTGCCGTCGTCAGCTTTAATTAGCCTTCTGTAACATCTCAGAAAACAAATATATAAAATTTCATGGCCTCACATTCGGAAAACAGATGATCTATCGTCAATGAACGAGCGTAAATCTACCGCCACACAAACACCTCCCTTGTTTACAAACACAACTAGGAAATACCACCACAATTGAGACGTAAACTCATTCCGCTCGTAGTCTGACATAACAAGTAGCAACTTCCCCGAGTTACTGACCTATATCTCACAATCCGGTTCAGCCACCTCACACGACAGGTATCTCCGTAAACTACTAATGTTATATGAACCATTCATTACGCTCTCGCCATCCGCTAACTTGTAAGCACAGGGTCCTAGTTTTCTATGTACTTTATAAGGGCCTTGATATAAAAGAAAAAAATTTCTTTGTTACCTTATCCTCACTATCTGACAACATTGGAACTCTCACCAAAACCATATCACCTACCTCAAAGTTATCCAGTACCTTACGTTTCTGCTGCCTTTTACGTTTATCTCCAGATTTAATCAGGTTCTCCCGTGCCAGTCGGACGTAAAATTCAGCATTACGAGGTGGTTCCTCAGGCAAACCTAACACTCTCACTACGCTCTCGCATTCAATACACAAACGTATTGATCCATCAGACTTAGGCACGACAATTAAGGGATTAACATATTGACTGTTTGATAATTCAACCACATCGTCTGCTAACATAGCTTGAATTTGATCCTCTACGGCTTTGGCATATTTGTGTGGTATCAGATACCGCGGTCCGCTGAATGGAGTCTTATCCAGCACAGAAAAAGAATGTTCATACAGATGGGTAACACCAGGTTTCTCGGAGAAAATCTCCACGTGTTCACATAACACTTCATATAACTTGTCCTTCTGGATTTCATTCAACTGATTTCTACTTACGGCTTCTTTCAAGCCACATATTTTATCCTCATTAATCCACAACTGGCACAACTTCAGGCCCTCACTAGCCTCTTCATTTACTTTAGAAACCTCTCTCATTCTCCACACTGTACTAACTTCCGTTTTCCTCTGAATTTCCTCCTCAAACTTGACCTTGATATCCTCATTATTCCACCTCAAATTTAGCACTAGATCATTGTAATTTAACTGAGCCAATTTTAACGTTAACCAGTCAGATCCCAAGATAAGATCAAATATTAAATGCGGAATTACCAAACATATCTGAACGCTAATAGAATTATTAATGCAGATCGGGACAGCTACTTGTTTACAAATTTGCTTAGACCTCTTTCCAACAGCCGTAATGATGAAAGTAGACTTAACAGGCATTTCCTCCAACTGAATACCCTGTTTCACTAATGACTCATACCACTGAGAACTAATACATGATATTTGGCTACCAGAATCAATCAAAACTTTAACCCACACCCCCCAGACTTTCAATTTAACAATGGGATTGACTACTTTATTACTTGAATCTCCATTATTCTGCTCGGGTTCATACAACAAATCGTCTCTAACATCTAGGTCATATGGTAACACTTTCATGGCAAGACACTTCGCTACCTTCGTACTAGGCTGGAATTCTGACCTAACATTACAGCCTCTAGTTAGTTTAAAGGTTCCCTTTGTGTATTGACGTTGGACTCATTAGTACATTGCTCTGGCCTCCGTTGGGAATTTCCTGTCCTATATTCAGGTGCTCCGTTCCTGCTGTTCTGCTGAGGTCTGAACTGATTGCGAGCTTCGTGATTCTGTATTCTACCGTTATGTCTCATTCCGTTGTGATGACTAAAGTTCTGAATATTCTCCGTTCTACTCCTAAGGTTACCTAACGCATCAAAACTGCCTAGTAGGTTCTCCATCTCCTGAATAGTTCCAACTTTTTGCATGCAGGCCGCTTCTCTCACCCTGTCCGGAAAATGTCTCAAAAGTAGTCTTACTACATCAGACCCCTCGGTTATACCATCTAAGTTCTGACAAATCATGACATGTGCCAGGAAGTACTCGGTCATAGTAACTCCTTCATGCTGTTTGTACCTCCCAAATACCACCCTTTCTCTCTCCCGAGCTTGTATCGCTTCATTCCAGAATTTCTCTCTAAACTTATTTCTGAATTCTTTCAGGTTCGTCATTGTCTGCCTATATACCATGAACCAAGACCGAGTTTCTCCTACAAAAGCATGGTCAATATTTTCCATAACGTCTTCCCAGTCCATAGACCCTTCCTCTAGACGCTTTTCAAATCGTTTTTCTATCATCTTAAGGAAATCTAGCGGGTTCGTTTGTTTCCCATTAAATTTAGGTAGTTCAATTTCCCTAATGTAGCTATTTCCTAGACATTGCCTTCCCGTGAAAACCTGTTTATCCTTTGCCACCTGTTTTAACTTATTTTCTGCTTTCTCCATCCGGCATTCTACATCTCTGTCTCTCCTATCAATTTCTCTCTCCAAATTAACCTGCTTCTCTTTCAATGTCCTAATTTCAATCTTATTCTCTTCAGCTATCGCAAACCTTTCTTCACTTGCCCGGGTCTCATCTTCTATTCTAAGCTTTACCGTGTCAATCTCTTGTTGGACGTGGTCTTTGAATATCCGTATTTCCCCTCTTTGAGTCTCAACTCTCTTATCAATACTAGTGACCTGCCTCATTACTTCCTCCCTAGTAGAGTTGTTTTCCTTCCCCATTAATTCCAGGAATTCACTTCTCTGCTCCGCAAACTTTTCTTCTACCTCTTTCCCTTGCCGTACATATTCATTTTTCTGGTCCTCTAATCGCTTATTAAAATGTTCATTTTTTACCACCAGATCGCGTAACTGCCTACTGTGTTCGTCCATTCTCCGATTCGCTTCCTCCTTATTTTCCCTCATCTCCCTGCTTAATTCAGCTTTAGTTTGTTCTAACTGTTCTTTCAGTTCAGATTTAATTTGTTCTAATTCACCTTTAAGCTCAGATTTAGTTTGTTCTACATCTGTTTTAATTTGTTCCAATTCACTTTTTATTTCAGTTTTACTGTCCTCTATCTTACTTAACATTAACTGCATCATTCCCATTAACTGATCATTATTATTACTTTCATTGTTAGTGTTTACTTCCGCTTCGCCCCCCATCCTACTATCATCTGACTCCATACTGACTTCTTTCTGCTTGCCTTCACTCTCCATACTACTTACACTTCTATCTTCAATTTCCTCTACTAGACTACACAACTCTTCCTCTGAACTCAATACATTATTGCCTTTTATCGCCCGTCCACTGCGCAACATCCTCTCCTCTTTCGTCTGATCAGCCATGACCCTTCCCACAATCAAACACTCCTAATGCAACGTGGATATCCAAATTTTGCCCATAATACGAATTCTGATATCGTTACTGTCATTAACTGCTCCGTACTTAATGATTTTCTCGCCACACGTTGGAGCGGCATTTATGTGACTTCCCCTCTCGGAGAACAATCATCGAACGAGAAATGCAACCATTCAAGCTAAGGGCGCCAATCTTTAAGTTGAGGACTTAAAGATAAAAATTTATAATCAAGCTTGGACGGACTCTTATCACAGGGGTGGGGTGATAGTGCACTAATCAATAAGCAGGAGAATTAGAAATCAAAAGGCTAATTAAGGCAGATTGATTAAAGTGAACTAGAAAAATACTATTTATTATATTGAATATAAATGACGACGGTTTAACGAGAACTGAATTTAAAATAGAAAATGAATTTAACAAAAAATTGAATGACTCTACTTCGCGAAAACTTGCAATATCTTTAACTCGCTTGCTCACCATGTAGTCTTGTTCTGCTGGTCCTTGGAAAGCTTCCATCCTTGTAGCTGGAACATCACCGGTCGTCTTTGAGATCTCTTCATCTGCAGCTAAGTACCATTCCTACCTTGCAAATTGCACCTCCCACTAATTGGAAGATGACTTCAAAACTAACACTCCCTATTATGCTCTATCCCATATATTGGAGATAAGCCCTAAGTCATAGTTAGAAGAACCACCTTGGGTTTTATGGAGAGGATACTCAATTAAGAATCCTTCCAACTTTACTGAAAATGTGCTCTGAAGTTTCATTTCTATCTAGATTAATACTACCTATTGACTTAGACTGGTTCAAACCGGTCTTGTAGCCGAGCTGTACGTACTTCCTGATGAGAGTGGCTATACACCCCTCATTCAGAATTTCTAAGTACCACGTCGTGGTAAATGAAGTAATTAATGTAGAATACGAATGCAGAATCAAACGAAGAATCCGAAGAATCAAGTAGAAGAATCAAGTAGAAGATCAAGTAGAAGATTGTAGAAACTCAATAAGAATCACGTAGAAGATCAAGTAGAAGATTGTAGAAACTCAATAAGAATCACGTAGAAGAATCAAGTAGAAGATTGTAGAAACTCAATAAGAATCACGTAGAAGATCAAGTAGAAGATTGTAGAAACTCAATAAGAATCACGTAGAAGATCAAGTAGAAGATTGTAGAAACTCAATAAGAATCACGTAGAAGAATCAAGTAGAAGATTGTAGAAACTCAATAAGAATCACGTAGAAGATGAAGCCAAGAGCTCCAACACGCCCTTTTATAACCTTCTCTGGCGCTAATTACAGGTCGCTACACGTGGTCCAATCAGATGACACGTCTCTCCCCACTTCAGATATTAGAGTTGACGGGTCTTAACCCTGATATCAACTGTTCTTCTATTAGTCCTTTCACTCAGTATCCATGGCAACATGACGCTCCTTTGAAAATATAGGCGGTGATCAGTTTGAATAATTCTGGTCGAAATACGGTAGCTTACGTTAGAACGCTTGAACACGTGCTCGCTTTTCCCAGAACTTGGTGTCTAAATTTGTCCTTCCTTCTTCCTCGGTGATGTGGCAAGATAGAGGAAATCTACTGCAAGTTAATTTTAAACGAATGTCGCAAGAATCTAAGTGAATATTAGGATATTCAGCCCTCGTTTACAAGTCGTAGTTACAAAGTAATGAAATGATAGTGAGCAAATGATTAAACATGAATTATAATACAATTACATACCAAAATAAATATCATGACGTTAAATTCCTGAATTAATTACACATAATAAAATTAACATAATTACACTGTAACGTCTGGAACGTTACAACCTGTCGACAATTTCACCCTCATTCTAAGACTGCTTCATTTTTATGACAACAATCTACAACCCCCAGGTGACAGACTTTATGAAATTAGGCCTGTAATTAACTATTTCAGAGAGAAATTCCGATCTATATTTATCCCTCCCAAAATATCTGTATTGATGAGAGCCTAGTTGCTTGGAAAATTTGCCTAAAATGGAAACAATACATTCCATCAAAGGTGTCTTTACCTTGCGACTGTGAAACTGGGTTTATCCTTTATTTTACTGTTTGTACTGGAAAGGATACGGAAATTGAAGATGATGAAAACCTCGGAATGTCTGGGTCAGTACCATACCCCAAAAATATTTTGATAGGTGAAACTCTTGTAAAGTCAGGTAAGTGTGTTGTAAAGGATACAATCTTGATCACATAGAGTTTCTGAATTTTACAATTCCTTTCATTATTTTCCACTGATTTCAATTAAATTGAAGATAACAGTTATGTACCATAAGAGAAAAATTATGTAAGTTTATTAAGAGAAAAAGTTAGAATCAAAATAACTTAAAATTAGGAATTCAAAATGTTCAAGAAAAAACTCATTGATCAAAAGGTTAAAGAAGACCACTTACCTCCATGAAAGAGACAGTCACACTGAACACACGGTTTGAAAGTTCATTAATTTCTTTAAAAATATCATCAACAGCTCTAGGTATCACGCCTACATTTTCTTCGTCCTCTACACAACATGTGCCCATTGTGTAAGTTTTACCGGATCCCGTCTGTCCATATGCCAATATTGTTACATTGTAACCTAAAAAAAAAATTAAAAAAAAAAAGTACTTGCATACAAATTTTAAAATTAGTTTACATACTGTGCAATAAATGTGTGTGTGTGTGGAGGTCGGAAGGGCGGGGGGGGGGTGCGCACGTGCAATGAAAGAGAATTTTTATCAATCAATTTCCAAAGCAAGCTTGTTTATTTATTTAATTGTATTGTGATTTTATAAAATATATATACAAGGCAAAATCAAACTTTAAAATCCATCCTTCTCAGCCATTCAGTTAAACCGGGTGTGAGAGCAAACAAATCGTCAGGAGTGTCAGGGTACGAATGAAGAGGACAGCGTTGGACCAGGTGCTCAATCGTCTGATCTTCCAGGTTACAATCACACATTGGTGAACTGATCCAACCCCACTTGTACCTGAAATAATTGCAACAACCATGTCCAGACCTTAACCTGTTGATACGGCACCAGAGGTTCCCCGGTAGGTAAAAACCGTTTGGCTTCTTTGTGGGATCAAGATGGTAGTAGTAGTAGTAGTAGTAGTAGTAGTAGTAGTAGTTTAATGTGACTGTTGATATTGTGATCATAGCCATGGGACTTTCAGTTTACATGGAAACTGAACCACAGCAACATGACTTTTCATTTCAAATATCAAAACATGCCAGAGCTAGGATTTGAGCCCCGGCCACCTTGGCAAGAAACTAACAAGCCCAGAAACGATTTTGAACTCTGGGTGAAGATGTTACTACATTCAGAATATATATATATCATGTATTAATATTTACAAAGTACACTAGTATCCAAAAGTTAAGCATAATCACTGAACGAGGCCATACCGCCTGATAGGAATGTCAGATGGATTGCTGAACAAACGGAAGCTGACTCACACACCATATGTCACACAATTTGTCCAAAAAAAACAGTGTCAGAAAGGTTCTGATAGCTAAGGTACACCTCTGACAACAACTAACAAAACATGGCTTCCACAACAAAATATGCTGTTAATAGGGTGTATGGTTACCCCTAACCACCACACATGCTTCGCAGCAACATGGCATGCTCTCTATCAGATGGTCCAAGAGCTCTTGTGGCAGTCGATCCCATTTCTCCGAAAGGGCAATGCGAAGGTCTTGGAGGGTCCTTGGTGGAGGCTGACAGGATGACATTCGCCTCCCCAATGTATCCCAGGCATGTTCTATAGGATTCAGATCCACAGACCTCGCTGGTTAGTCCATGCGATGAATGTCTTCCCCAGCCAGAAATTCATCCACCAGAGCAGCATGGTGCAGTCGGGCATTATCGTCCATTAAGAGGAAGTCTGGACAAACCGCACCTCTGAAGAGTAAAAAATGTGGTCTCAGTACCTCTTCCCTGTATCTCCGAGTGTTAACAGTGTTCCTCGGACCACCCATGAAGATGTGCAGGTCCGTATGGCCATTCAACATGCCACTACCCCACACTATTACGCCACCACCACCATACTGGTCCCGTTCCATGATGATGTTACCGTGGTTGTATCAGCAACCCGGTTCTCTCATTAATGTGCCATGGGAGTCGTTCTGCAAACTGAAGCGGGATTAATCTGTGAAGACCACATGCCTCCATTCATCCATGGTCCAGTTTCGATGTTGACGGCTCCACAGTAAATGGGCCCGTCTCTGTGCTAGAGTGAGCGGGACGCACACCGCTGGATGCAAGGCAAACAGCCCTGCTGTTCCGAGTCTCCGATACACAGTTTGCCGGGAAACGGCAACCCCTGAGACTGGAATAATAACAATAAGTTAATTTATTAATTTGACCACCTAATCAATACAATAAGTCTTGTCTGTCTTGTCTTGACATGTTAACTAAAATGGTACATGTTTCGCCCTATATATAGGCATCATCAGCCATTGCCTTAACCTTGAAATAAAATCAGGCACCTGATTTACATACAAATAAAATAAAACTAATTTATAAAAGCCTTGGAGAGACTTGAACTAAAATTAACATATAGTAAAAGACTTATACAACGTTGGTGTTTTTTGTTTTTTTTTGCTATTTGTTTTACGTCACACCGACACAGATAGGTCTTATGGTTATGATGGGACAGGAAAGGCCTAGGAATAGGAAGGAAGCGGCCGTGGCCTTAATTAAGGTACAGCCTGGTGTGAAAATGGGAAACCACGGAAAACCATTTTCAGGGCTGCCGACAGTGGGGTTCGAACCCACTATCTCCCGAATACTGGATACTGGCCGCACTTAAGCGACTGCAGCTATCGAGCTCGGTATGTTGGTTTTAAAGATATTGCAATGAATGAGGAGTTTACAATTGGTAAAAGTATTTGCAATATTGAAATCAGAAGGCTACTATTATAATTAGAATGAACAAAGCAACAGTCTGTTATAATCAAGTGGTAAGATTGCTATAAAATTATGTTGACCAACCAGCGGTTACAATTAGACAATAACGAAAATGACGATCAACATCGTATTTATTAAAAAAATAATGTTCAATAAAATAATGTCGAAGGATGGTCAAGTGACCTGTAATTGTTTGTTTACAAGAGATAAAAGTCAAAAGTCAATGGCATAAGGTGAAGTTATGGTTCAAATTATGAAAAAATACAAAGTTATAGTTGATGGTTGATGAACGATGTATCCTCATATAATGAATTTAACTCCTCCACTTATTTTCACCCCATGTTACTTTCTTTATAAAGGACCGAGCTCGATGGCTGCAGTCACTTAAGTGCGGCCAGTAACCAGTAATTGGGAGATAGTGGGTTCGAGCCCCACTGTCGGCAGCCCTGAAGATGGTTTTCCGTGGTTTCCCATTTTCACATCAGGCAAATGCCGGGGCTGTACCTTACTTAAGGCCACGGCCGCTTCCTTCCACTTCCTAGGTCTTTCCTATCCCATCGTCGCCATAATACCTATCTGCGTCGGTGCGACGTAAAACAAATAGCAGTAGCTTTATAAAGGAGCTTCCGAATATCAATTAACACGACTGTAACATCTTCAGTTTTGATATATATATATATATATCCTCATAAAATGAACTGAACTCTGTATTCACACACACACACCCCCCCCCCCCATGTTGAACCCATCCACCTGCCAAAAAGGCAAGTTTCTTTATTTTTAAAAGGGATTCCAAATACACATTATTCACATCTGTAACCTTCAGTTACTGAGATATTATTCAATTATTCAAAAATTATTCAACACTTGTTTAACTTCTTTTCACCCCCATTAAGTGCTTTTCCAAAAACAAAAAAATACATGTTCCTGTATTTTTAAAGGACTTTCAAAATACTGAGTTTCACGTTTGTAACATGTTAAGTTTTTGACATATACTGTAGATACACCAGTAATCATATTAAAAATCCACCCACTTTTTCAATTCTTATCATCACCTTAAATGGATTTACTGAAAACAAAAAAGTACTTGTTTCTTTATTTTTAAAGGAGATTCTTATAACGATTTTTACATCTGTAACATCTTTATTTTTATTAGATACTAGCAATTACCCGCAACATCGCTCGCGTGGATTTCGTAATTTGATCAAAGTAATCATTCATCGGCATATGACATTATCTCGAAGTTCCTAAAGTATAAAAACTCACCCAAAAAGTGAGTTTCATTCACCCTAGAAATTCTTTGTAAAGCATGTTTGTGGTATTACCTTTCGGGGTTAAGACGACCATGCGACAGAGAATGTACACGTGAGAAACAGTATTCTCTGAAGTCGAAAAAATAAATACGTTTCTTTATTTTTAAAGGAGATTCCATATACCAATTTTCACATCTGTAACATCTGCAGTTTTTAAGATATAAGTATCCTAATAAAAAATATTCAACTATTTTTCACTTTGTTTCATCCCCCGTTAAGTGCCTTCTCCGAAGAAAAAAGATACATGTTCCTGTAATTTTAAAGGACTTTCCAAACACCAAGTTTCTTGTCTCTAACATGTCAAGTTTTTGACATATAATGTAGATATACTGGTAGTTATTTCAAAAATTCACCCGCTTTTCCGATTCTTTCCAGCCCCGCAACTGGATTTTCCGAAAACAAAAAATACGAGTTTCATTACTTTTAAGGAGATTCCAAATACCAGTTTTCATGACTGTACGTCTGTAACACCTTCAGTTTTTTAGATAAATATGTACTCATAAAAATAATTCAACTTCTTTTTCTTCACTTCTTTCCACCCCTCTCCCGTCTTAAGTGGACTTTCAAAAAACAAAAATATATGTTTTTTTTAATTTTGAAAGGAAATTCAAAATACCAACTTTCACGCCTGTAAAGGCTTCAGTTTTTATGGTAAAGTATCCTCATAAACATATTCCAACTCCTTATTAACTTATTTTAAACCCCACACTCCTTATGTCGATTTTCCGAAAAGAAAAAAAAAATGCGTGCTTCTTTATTTTTAAAAGAGATTCCAAATAATAATTTTCACGTCTTTAACATTTTTAGTTTTGGAGATATAAGTATCCTCATACAAAGAATTCAACTAATTTTTCAATTCATTCACCCCCTAAGTGGACTTTCTGAAGACAAAAGAACATGTGTTTCTTTACTTTGAAAGAAGATCCCAAATATGAATGTTCATGCCTCTAACATCTTCAGTTTTTGAGATATAAGTATCCTCATAAAAAGAATTCAACTCCTTTTTCACCCCAACCCATAAGTTGATTTCCACCCTCCCCCATCCTCCTCCTTCAAAAACGCATTTCTTTATTTCTAAATACTAATTTTCACGTGTTTAACGTTAAGTTTTTGAGATATACATTGCTCCATAAAAAGAATTAAATTCTTTCACATCCCTTCACTCTCCCCCCTTAAGTGAATTTTCCGAAAACCAATTCTACTTGTTTATTTATAAAGGAGCTTCCAAATGCCAATTATCATGACTGTAACATCTTCAATTTTGAGATATATGTATCCTCATAAAAAGGAATTAAACTCCTTTTTCACCGCCCCGCCCCCAAGTTGATTCCTCCCAAAAATGCGTTTTCCTTTATTTTTAAACGAGATTCCAAATACTAATTTTCACGGATGTAACATCTTTAGTTTTTGAGATACAAGTATCCTCATACAAAGAATTCAACTAATTTTTCATTAATTCACCCCCTTTAAGTGGATTTTCCAAAAACAAAAGATTACTTGTTTGAAAGAAAATTCCAAATACAAATTTTCAATTATCATGACTGTAACGTCTTCAATTTTGAGATATATGTATCCTCATAAAAAGGAATTAAACTCCTTTTTCACCGCCCCCGCCCCCAAGTTGATTCCTCCCAAAAATGCGTTTTCCTTTATTTTTAAAGGAGATTCCAAAAACTAATTTTCACGTATGTAACATCTTTACTTTTTGAGATATAAGTATCCTCATGAAAAGAATTCAACTCCTTTTTCACTCCACACCCCACCTGTTAAGTTGGTTTCCCCCCAACCCATCAAATGCGTGTTTCTTTATTTTTAAAGGAGATCCCAAATGCCAATTTCCATGTCTGTAACCTTCAGTTTTTGAGATATAAGTATCCTCATAAAAGGTATTCAACCTCTTTCTCACTATTCTTTTCACCCCACTTAAGGGAATTTTCTGAAAGAAAAAAAAAGAAAGAAAAAATGACTTGTTTCTTTATTTTTAAAGGAGATTCTAATTACCCATTTTTACGTCTGTAGACTTTTAAGATTTTGAGATATAGATATGCTCATATAAACAATTCACCCCCTTAGCGATAGAATATCCAAAAATTCTCCCTTAGTGAGCACCTACACTCTAATATACATGTATCCCCAAAATTTAATTTCTATATGTCCAGTAATTTAGGCTCGGTGATGATGAATCAGTCAGTCAGTCACGACATGTTATTTTATATATAGAGATTTAGTCTTTTTTCTAGCTAGTATATAGTGTGAACCAAGCTGCTCTATTGGGGGAAATCTTCCCTATTCTTTACATTTTCCACAGAAACTTTTGCTCCTGCTTTAAATAAGCAAGGGATTAAAGCATGTGCGCCCTTGTGTCAGGGCCAAATTGGACTGTAAACACGAATCCATGCATTTGCATTTACTTAGCTATAATGTAGTACTCTGAGAGCATAAATTTGTTCATTCATTACTGAATTTATTATGTGCAATACTTTAAAATCTTTGTTAAAATATTAAGTGATTTATTGTTACTTAATTTATTATCACTAGTATTCATTTGTTAAAAAAAAGAGGACATTAAAAAGGAAATTAAAGTATACTGACATTAATATGTATTTAAAAAAAGACGAGTGTTTTATTCTCTCTGTGAAGTCATCCAATCCTAAATGCCCTGCCACTTTTACCTTACTTCCTGCAATAATAATAATAATAATAATAATAATAATAATAATACAAGCCCTTTATTTAATATGTCATCGACTTCTAGGCATGAAAATTATGTGAAGGGAGTTGGCACAGGCTAATTGCTTCCCATGCATCATTTGGATTTATCAGCAGCAGGACACATTCATTGGCCCCAGAAGCATCACATATCAGTTGAAACCATAGCTACTATATGTGAAAATGTTGTGGTGTTCATTAGAAGAATGTGCGTTTACCTATAACACTTACAAATATGAACTGTAACTCTGAACAAAATTAAAGTTATTATTCATCATTTGTCAACAGAATGTCGTGAGTTTATCTGTTAATTAATCATAATAAACAAGTGAGTAATCAAGATATAAAGAAAGAGATGAACTAAAAATGGAACACATGAAAGGCACATGACAGGATAAACACAATGACAGGTCAGCATCAGAAGGAGCAACAGGAAGAATAGACAAGACAAACATGGAAACAAAAAACAAACGACACATACAATCTCTTCATCTTTATATCCTGCCGTCTTCACATAAATTGACTATCTCCTCATTAATCCCACTCCTTCTGTATCCATTTCTTCTCAGCTTTTGACAAGCCCGCTTCATTTTTTCCAGCTTCAATTAAGAGAGTGGCCTTCACAACACTCTCTGAAGGGCCATCTTGACATATCTTGTCTTGATGAGAGAAATGTAGGATAAACAGAATGCCAGATAAACAAAGGTAAATGGCTTGTCAGGGCCTGAGAACAAATGGATGTCAAAGTACTGTGACTGATGACAAGAGAGCCCATATATGTGGTAAGGTAAGAAGATAATTCGCTTGTATTTTTGTATCCATCCTTGTTTCGTCCTTTTATTGTTCCCTCTTCCAATACACACCTTCACGACAGATTTAGCTAAAATGAATAATTTGCAATAAATTGCAGAAATGACCATTTCACTGAGCTTATGTAAAGTGTACACTTCATGAAAAACTACTGTAATAACATACCTTCAAAGAGAGGAGACAATAAATCCTTCACAGCTCTATCATAGATAGTCTTTTGGCTCACATCAGGTCCAAAAACATGGTTGAAAGTAAATGCTTTATCAGATCCAAGTACCTGGACCTGGGGTTCATCAGGCACACAATATAAACATTGTTGATAGCCTTTGATAACCTCCGGTTGAATCAATGGCCTAACTCTAAGTGCCACTTTTACATTCTTGTCACTCATCTGAAAGCAGATGAAAACAATGCACAATCAGGCTATTCAATAAACTTTTGATGTGGAAGTACTTAGTTTCCTTGTGTAATATAATGAAAGCCTTGCTTTTCATTGTCCGCTTGCAAACAGAGAAAACAGTGGAAGGACAAACACCACCGGGACTGCAGTATAAGTTACATATCCCCAAAACCTAAGACTCCTTACCAGTAGGGGAACAGTGAGACATTGAAACATTAGTTTTATCTAGGAAATTTTGGTTTCAGCTGTTGGCACCTACAGTGAATTTGGTAACCATTATGATTTACTCTGTGGATTTCCATGTTTCAGTCTTGATACTGTTCTTGTGATTTAGGTATCAGTATATTAGTGTTCAGAGGTAAGAAAAGTAAATTTTACTTTTATTTTGCTGGTTTCCAAGTGGACCATCAAATATTTAACAAAGTTTTTGATTTATCACTCGTAAGTACTGACATTCTGCAACACAACAACCCCCTTAGTTGAAAAGTACCTGTACTACATAGAGCTACAGTGGAAGGACAAACACCAGAGACTGCAGAATAAGTTACGCATCCCCAAAACCTAGACTCCTTACCCAACTGTGTTAATTTATAAAATTTCTGTTATTCATTCAGCAAAATGTAATATATTTACATAATTCAACAAGTTTACTGCTTTATTTTGCATACCTTTGAATAAATAACCTAACTGATGTTATCCCAGTAATAATGATTGGATTCTTGGTGAATTTATCAGATAATTTCAACCGAAGCAACCAAAAACCACAGCTTATCCACCCTTACTCCATACTATATTAGAAATGATTCTAAAGCAACTCTTAAAATATAGGCCTAATGGCAAAAACTGTAATCCAATACGTAGAATACAAAAATATTTGGGGTTGTAGGTCAACCATGTCACTGTGGCTGAATAAAATACATTCACCGCCTGCCTCCTTGCTTCCAGTGCTATGCGCCGGCAGGACAAAATGCCCAGAGTGAGCACCTCGGCTTTTAACACATCATAGACAGTTTACATTTTTATATTTTTTTTTGATCATAGTTGCTTTTTTTTTATTTCCCCATGCCTCTCTTACCAACAACATGGTAATGCCTAGTAATCCTACTTATACAACCTTGCTTTCTATCACCTTTATCTTTAACTATGACAAAAACACCTTCATGATCACTTCAGTGTTAACAGCACCATGCCATGCCTAGAAAATTTTTTCCCTCTAGTTGGTTCAGTCAATTTCCGATTAGGCTGCACTTCCCACATTAACTTCAACATTAGTTGGTCATGTTTTCTGTCGTTCACACTCCCTGGTAAATTCAGATCACCTGCTACCATTATGTTCATTTCTGTGTTGTTCCTCCAAACTGCTGATTATCTTAATAAATAACTCCATATAAGTGTCAGCGCCACCCTTGCCAGGTCTGTACAACTGAAAAATATCAAGTTGCCTATTATCTTCCGAGATAAGTCTTACTCCTACAATTTCATGGTTCTCAACCATAATTTTTCCGTAGTTTACAAATTCTCTTATCATCATTCCTATTATTATTATTATTATTATTAACAAATATGTGGGTAGCAGGTAGGGACCCTCTTCAGAGGTGGCCCTACCCAGGAGTGGTGTCCCTGCATATGTGAGTCCCAGGGCACACTGCCCTGGTTGTGTAATATTTGGTATGGGTCCCAGCTCAGGGTTATGAGTGAAGACCTCAACGGCATCTACGGCAGAGGTGGACTTCGGTATGGTGGAGATGGTGGAAGGGGCAAACATGTAGCGTCTGTACTCCACATGAGCGGCAACGAAAGGCATCTGACTCCATGTTAGGGGCGGCCCAATTTTGAACCTGGCAGTAGGTATAAAATGCCTTTGGGTGTGGCGAGCCCATCGTAACAATAGCCTATATGGATTAGCAGATATGGTGCCTCAGAAAATGCAAGGCCATTCCCTACTGCAGAAAGTGGAGAGGAACAATATTTGCCCCTACCTGGCTACAGCTGGATAAAGGGAAATGATGATGATTAACAAATACATTGCAAATGGGAAATATTCTGGTGGCAATGGTCACTTACAGTAATGTAATAATAAAATTAACATAATTACCCAACAACAACAAACAAGCAAGCAAACAAACAACAAGAGTACAACAAGCAAATATATGGAAAGAAAATATTACAAGAATTACTACTAGTTTAACATTCTAAATCCAGCATCACGTACAGATTCATACACAACTTAATTATTTCCAATACTTAACACTACGGCTTACAAAACCTTAGGTTGAGCTTACTACTAGCTTAACGTTACAAGTTATAATAAAGTAAGGTTAAAATATTATTACCCAACAACAACAACAACAACAACAACAACAACAACGAGTACAACAAGCAATTCCATGGAAAGAAAATGTTACTAATTTTCTAAATCCAGCATCATCATTCACACACAACTTAAGTATTTCCAGTACTTAACACTACAGCTTACAATACTATATGTTGAGCTTACTGCTAACTTACAAGTGATAATAAAATAAACATAAAACATAACTACCCAACAACAACTGGAGTACAACAAGCAATCCCACGGAAAAAATATTAAAAGAAATACTACTCATTTAACATTCTAAATCCAGCATTATCGTATAAAATTTCATGCACAACTTAAATATTTCCAGTGCTTAACACAACGGCTTACAGTACAATAGGTTGAGCTTAACATTACAAATGAAAATAAAGTTAAAAACATTGGTAATTACCCAACAACAACAACAACAACCACATGAGTACAACAAGCAATTATCTGGAAAGAGAATACCACAAGAAAAAGCTTCTAGTTTCACAATCTAAACCAAGCAGAAAATCACAAAGTCAGTGTCCGTAATTTACAACTTTTACTTTTCACTTTACACTAGCACTAATGGTCTCCTTAAATGACTTGATACCGGAAGGGAATCTATCAAAGACTGCTGCAGGTAATTTATTCCAATCCGTTATGGTCCTGCTAATGAAGGAAAACTTGCCCACGTCCGTGTGCTGGTTCATGGCCCTAATGTTATGCTTATGATTATTTCTTGATAAGTATGAGGGAGGTTCCAACCTATTCCTAATACTACTCCAGGCAGCCCTTCCCGTATAGCTCTTATAGAGACCACACAGGCGAGCCCTAGTTCTTCCAGATTCAAGACTTTCCTAATTAATGGTATTCCTCCTATTCCCGGTTACAAAACGCATAGCTCTTCTTTGATCTTTTTCTAGGGAATTTATTAAATCCACCCTGTACGGATCCCAGCACGCAGATCCATATTCGAGAATTGGTCTTACCAAGCATTTATAAGCTTACTTCTGGCACCAGAATTAGCTTTCTTGAGATTCCGCATAATAAAATGTAACGATCTCCAGGATTTCTTAACTATATTTTCCACTTGTGCTGACCGGCTTAAGTCTTTTCTAATAGTAACACTTAAGTACTTACAACTATCAACTTCAACAACATTTTCTCCTCCAATTTCATAATCCCTCTTTCCTGTCATTTTCTTTTTACTGAAACACAATTTCTTGCTTTTTCCACCGTGGATTTTCACGCGCCCATTTTTCAATCGTATCTAAATCCTTCTGAAGCAATAGTTCATCCTCCCCTGCCTTTATCTCCCGATATATGACGCAATAATCGGCAAAGAGGTGCACTTCCGATTTTATCGAATCAGGCATATCATTCATGAAAAGTATGAAAAGAAATGGCCCAATAACGCTACCCTGAGCCACACCAGACGTAACACTTATTGGAGAAGACAGTGTTTCTCCCATGCACACCCTCTGAGTTCTTCCATTGAGGAGTTTTCGTATCCATTTCACAACTCTGATGTCAATGCCCGTACGCACTAACTTGTTAAGGAGGATGTCATGTGGCACAAGCTAGAATGCCTTAGCAAAATCAATTACTATTGCATCAATCCTTGACCCACTGTCGAGCTTATCCGATATATCTTGGCATACAGAACAGAGCTGACTTTCGCAGGAGAAGCCTCCCCTAAAACCATGCTGCCCCTTAAATATCATTCCAGAAGAGTCCCATTTTAACCTCAAGTAATCTACCATTAATTGCTCCATTTGTTTGCATACGACTGACGTCAAACTTACCGGTCTGTGGTTATTCAAGTTGCTCTTGTCACCCCCTTTGTGAATAGAAACTACAATGGGCGATTTCCAATCTTCTGGAACCTTTGTATTGTTCAGTGATATATTAAGGATTGTTATTAAATATGGTAGGATCGCTTCACCCCCGCCCCGAATTTAAGCTCCTCTCCAGAAATAGAATCTGGCCCACAAGATTCACTTCTTCTGAGTTCAGAAAGACCTTTATGCAATAATGAAGCTTTAATTTGGAAATCATTATTAGTTTTCGGAACATTGTCCCTGAATAACCATCCTGTAGTGCTTATTTAATGCTTCCGCTTATCTGTTGTTGCCAATAAATCGCCTCCTATACAAGAAGAGAAGGAACCGACTGGTTCTCTCCTTTCAATCTTCGTATATATTTTAAAAAAGGGTTCCAGGATTTCCAATTTTCATTAAGGATATTGTCAAAATATTTCTCTTCAGCCATTTTCTTTTCTCTTAGCAAAAGCTTCACCAAATGTCTATACTCCGCTTTGCACACATCGTCATTATTTCTTCTGTTGAATGCTCTCCTAGTCTTACGTTTAAATTTCCTAATAGTTGCGGTGTAGTATGGCGGATCTGAACTTTCCCTAATTAACCGTTTGGAAACAAATTTATTCAGTCCAGTATTTAAAATGGTTTTGAAGTTCTCCCAAATGTCGTACATCCTCTTGCCCTCCTTTAACCAATTAGTATAGTACAACCTCAGATAGTTTTGAAAACCTACGGATTCTCCCCTCGCATAGCACCAAATAGTCTTAGAAATTCCCACATACCTCGTATTATAAGTTTCCCAAGAGAGATCGAGTACCACTGCACTGTGGTCACTAATCCCCTAAATTACGTCACAAGATATAACTATGTCACCCGGTCTGACTACAAAAATATCTAAGACTGCTTGTTTATGTGAGTTTTCTGTAACGACTTGGGAAAAGCTATTATTCCACACTAATAAGTTAACTGCTTCCTGTGATAGGCCCCCTGTAGTTGACCCAGCCCAGTTTACTGACTGTAGATTTAGATCTCCTGCAATTATATTTCTCTTCCCGTAACTTATACTGTATTTGCATGTCATGCTCTTATATCGCATGCGGATGATACAACGTTAATTACAAAACACCAGAGCATCTCAGGTTTGCATCAGATGTAACAGGAAGCTCTTGCAACTTCAATGCATTGGTTTTCATCCAATAGGTTGTTGTGCAATCAGGATAAAACTCAATTTCTCCTCACACTAAGATTATCTAAAGATATTGAAAGTCAGTCAAACTTTTGGGTTTTCATATTGATGCCAAATTGAACTGGGAAACACACATTAATCATGTTTGTAAAAAAAATATCACGAGTGGCCTATTTCATATAGAAATTGAGGGAGTTAGCAGTGACTACCTAAGGATGGCATATTTTGGTCTCTTCCAGTCACACATTACTTATGGACTGTTATTATGGGGGCATTCTTCTTATGTAAATAATATTCTTTGAATACAGAAAAAGGTTGTCCGAACAATGTTAGGGCAGGTGCAACTGACCATTGTCGACCTCTCTTCATCAAGCTTAAGATACTGACAATTATAAATTTGTATATTTATATATCCTAAAAACAACATAAATTAATTCAGTACTAGGGAAAACATTCACCTTCATGATACTCGGGGCAAAGCAGACATTGACATCCCAATTCAAAGGCTGTCAAAAACAGCTCACTCACATAAAATCAGTTGTTGAAGATTATTTAATAAATTACCACATCCTACACAGTCCACTCCTTTAAGTAATTTTAAAAGAAAAAGGAATGATTGGTTAATAGAAAATCCATTTTATAACACCGCTGAATTCTTAGAAATGCATAATGTTAGTATTAAGATTTAATAAAAGGTGTATGTTCATTTAGCCTTAGTAATATTAAGTACTAAATTATAATCAGTTGATGAAGCCTATTTCATTGTATATGGTTAATGGCAAATAAAGATTCTTGATTGTTGAAAGACGAGTGATCATGTTTAAACCTGATTTTGGCAGACGATAAGCTCCAATGATGACTATTTTTTTGTTTATTGGACGCATTACTTACTTCCACCCCAATTATTTCGCAGTCATTGAGAAAACATTTTAACGTACTGCTTACCTCTGACCTAACACCAATGGAAATTACCCCTCCTTTAGACCCTCGATTGCGTCAAAACTTTAGAAATTTTGACCTGAATATTTCTGAATTATATATATTATCTGATAACCAACTTTCCGTTCCCACAATTATATCAGGGTCACTCCCATCAACTAAGTTTTCAAATTTTGCGATTTTATTACCAATACTTCCGCAGTTTACCTGCAACAATCTAAGAAACTTACCCGATCCGATATCACTGCTTCTCACAATGTCCTGTTGATGGCCCCGATATCGTTGTAGTTGCAACAAATCTGCTCCTGGTGTGGATCGTCATTCGGCTGCCCGTTCTGCACCGTCATCCGTTTGGGTGGAAAAGGACTCGTAACCCTCGAAAAAAGTTCACCAAGTCTCTCCACTCCTCGCTGGTTCAGATGAAGTCCATCCCTGCTGAAGACTCTGTCGCCGATCCAACTGTTGCCATCTACAAATAGTGATCCGGAACTTTCGGCAACCCACTGAAGCTCTTCGTTCAATCGGCCAATCCTCTTCTGTGATACATCTGGTCTCTTTAGTATACCACTAATTATATCATTTGCCTTCGGGAACTTTTTCTTAGTCGAGTTCACTAGATCATAAATGTCCCCCATTAATTCACTCCTTTCAGGCCTTTTTAAGTAATTTGTTCCTAGGTGGAGAATTACTACTTCCTCATTTCCGCTGCATTCATCCTCTATTTTCTTGTTCAACTGTTCCGCACGTATTCCCGGCATGCACATCACTTTCACTGACCTATTTTCCTGTCCTATATGCCGCACGATAGAATCGCCTATCACCACACAATTTACAGGTTTCATATTCTCCACAGATGAATGAGTGCGTACATTTCTCATATACACTTCCTGTAACTTCTTTTGTAGCTCTGCAATTATGAGATTTGCTTCATTTAATTCCTGTTGTAGTTAGTCAATTCTCGCTTTGTCGCTAGTCACATGCCCATTCATGAAACACTTGCTACATGCCATTCTTTCCTTATCACTGTCCAGGGCCTGTAGCTTACCACACTTGAAATGAAACCACATTCCACACGTATCACACTTAGCACCAGATCTTAAGTTCCTCTTACACCCCATACACTTCACGTTCACTACCTCTTCTGAAGCTGGTTGAACAGGGCCCGGGTTTAACTCCAAGCTTCCTATAACAAGTAATGTAGTAATGAGTCCCAACGATACAACATTCCCCACGTAACTGCCTGCTGTAGGTCCGCATTCCAGCATGCACTCTGCAGCCCCCTGCCTGCTTGCCCATGTCCCGATTGCTGCTCGCCAAGCTGATACGAAAATACCCATCGCTGCACAAACACGTCTGCTTCCTTCAACAGTCAACTAGCAACTCTCATGTCTCTTCGATAAACACTAAAGTTCTGTGAACAAATTTCTGCATCCATATCACATCTCAGCTATGATCCAATTCCTATTACAATATCTGGTGAATATATATCTATTAAATTACTTAATTCTGTTCCTGCCTTTACAACAATTTTATGTCATCGTTACTTGATTTCTTGCTTCCTATACTGTCATCATAGCTCCGTAGTCCACCTTGTTTCCCTGAATGTACCTCCGTATAATACTTCTAAACTAACATCCATTGCAATATTGCGGTTCAAGACAAGTCCATCTTAACATTAATCCCTATCTCCTACCCATCCATTAGGGTCTACAAATCTCAATCCCAATTTCCCATATACCCATTCCATAGTCTCATTTAAATCCCCAATCACGCTCCAGTCAGTATCCCTCCTACACAGCATCCCACTGATAATCCCTGTCTCTTTATCTTTTGAGGACGTATGGATCCGAGAAATTTCTGCAGCCAGGATGTACATGTTTTGGGGCAAACAAGCAAGTTCAAAAAATGCTACGGTTTTATGTATTATTGTTTCTAACACAAAATTGATATGCACTAAAAATATTTTCTATACCTAAAAAATATTTTCCAAAATGGGTACCTTTCCAATTAGTATACAAAATGCATAAACTTCACATCTAGCAATCACACCACACTGCTCATTGTCAAAAGAGAGAGAGAGAGAGAGAGAGAAAATAATCAATAGGCTCTGTATCAAGCGGTAGGTTCATCTTTATAGGTTTGGGATTATTATGGAATGTGCGTTATTTTGGTTTCCTGTCATTAGATGACAGGCCATGCTAGACACATCTCCCAGTGGACAATCCGTAGGAACATGGGTTCTATGGGGTATGGGAGCCGGCGCCACACACGGGTACCACTGTTAACCCAATGCCATCGGGCACAATGACGCGAATTTGTCGCCAGTCACCAGGGATGGACACTGGAACAATGGCGTAACGTGATATGGTTGGACGAATCACGATTTCAACTGCACCATGCTGATGGGAGGCACCGTGTATGGCGCAGACCACATGAAGCGATGGATCCCGCCTGCCTCGAAGGTGTGGTCCAGTGCGCTGGTGTCTCTCTTATGGTCTGGGGTGCATTTTGCTGGTATGGAATGGGTCCCTTAGTTGTTCTGGAAGAGACTTTGAATGGTACGCGGTATGTTGAGCTACTCGGAGACCATCTCCATACATTTTTGGCCTTCCAGCGCCCAGACGGTTCTGCGGTGTTTCAAGATGATAATGTGCTGCCACATCGTTCCCAAGTCGCCTGGGAATGGTTCCAGAAACATGCAGCGGAGGTCCAACGACTGTCATGGACACCCAGGAGCCCCAATATGAACCCTATCGAGCATATCTGGGATGTCCTGAAACGCAGGCTCCGTGCCATGGATCCTGCACCCACGAACAGACCAGCATTGGCGGCCGCTCTGCAAACGATTTGGTGTCAGCTGCGTCCAGAGGACTACCAGGGACTTGTCGACTCACTTCCACGGTGACTCACTGCAGTTCGCAGGGCCAGAGGAGGCCCTACATGCTATTAGGTGACTATCCCATGACATTTGCTAAGTCAGTGTACATCTACAACCGACTGTGGAAGCACACACTTTCTCCACATGCCGAACAACTGAGTAACCCATGACCAGCATGTTATATATCGACATACGTCTATAGAATGTTAAACTTCTGTGCTGCCGTAATCAGGTGCTACATGTCCCCAACTATGTTAGTACCTATTCCTGCTTGCCTTACGTTGTTGGTACCAATGTGGAAAATTACCACCTTCTCCTTCCCTCCCACTTTGCTCAACATCTGCCTTAACAACCTAATTTCTGGATAACACTCTACCCTGGTTCCCTTTCCTCCACACACTTTCCCCATGTGCCTAACAATTGAATCACCCATGACCAGAATCTCAACCCCACACAACTCATTAGATCCACTCCTCTCATGGCCTCCCTTAACATCTCTGATGCCTGCAGAACCTACTTCCTCTTCCCTTCTCTCCCTCTCATACCCTGTTCCACCTCCCTCTTGCTATCCTCTACTGTAAGTTTCTCTTCCTCTTGCCTTGCACCTCCTCTGTAACACTTCCCTTTTCTCCATCTTCCCTCTGCTGATCTACCTGCAGTGACTCATACCGATTCCTAACCGATACCTCTCTTGCACCCAATGCCTGAGGAAAACCCTTTGCCCTAATTTTGCTCCCCTTCCTAACCCTCTCTCTTGCCTACCTAGTATATACTGTACACTGTCCTCCTTCCTGTCTTCTGTTACAAGCCTCAAACTCACTATCTTTTCCCTCATCTTCCTTAATTTCCACTCACATCCAAAATCCTTACATCTCCCTTCCCCTTTCCTCATCATCCTTAATTCCCACTCGCACCCACAGTCCTTACACCTGTTTTCCTCAGCCATTCTTTTAACTCTTCAAAAAAATGTGAAATAATACAAAAATAAAACAGCACATTCCAGGAATTGAAGTATATATATTATGTCAGAGGTAGGAAATAATGTATACTACACAAATTGTCATGACAATAATGCCAGCAAGAAACAAATTGATAAAAAACTACTGTACACTACAACTATTCTACTTAGATGTATCCTAATTATAAAATACTAGAAATAACAGAGCAATAATAGAAATGTTTAGTTACACTAAAAATGTGTATGCATAGAAAGATTATAATTATTGTTTTTACTATTATTAATTACTTACAAACAGAAAAAGCAAGCAAGATACTATCTACTAAAAATAGCTACACTTCAAACCTGCATGTAGACCTAGCCTAATTTCAATAGGCTCATTGAAACAACAGAACTCAAGTAATAGCTAAAGTCCTAGAGAGATTTTCTCCTACTATAAAAATCTCATGCAATAGTAAAGTAAACATGATGTGGTGTTGTTTGGGTCATGAGCTCATAGACTGGTTTAATGCAGCTCTCCATTCCACCATATCCTGCGCTAACCCTTTCATTTCTACGTAACTACTACATTGTACATTTGATCTAACTAATCTGTTTGTAATATTCATACATTGATCCACCCCTACTTTTCTTACCGCCTACATTTCCCTCAAAAAACAACTGAACAAGTAGTGGGTGTCTTAAGAGGGGAGGTACACCATTGAAGGTCTAAAAATTGCATTTTTTTGGGGTCTTAAAATTATTAATAGGCTTTGCTGTTTCCAGTGGTGAAAGAATTTTTACTATATCTGTAATAGTTTCCAAGATACAACAATAATAAGTGTCAGCTGACCTGAAGCACTGCCAAGCCCACGTATTAGCACCGCCTCTGTTTGAATTATTTCACTCCTTTTGAAAATTGGCGTATTTACCAGCATCTTGTGAAAACAGAACTGTTGGTAAGTAGAGCCCTGCAAGTTAGTGTCTTATACTACGGGTGATGGTTAGTGTCCCATCACCCATAGTATATTATGTCTTGGCGGATACAAACTGTATGGCAGTGAGGATGATCTTGCAGATTATTTCTAAATAATGATGTTTATTGATTTTTCACTCAGGTATACTCCAGAAATCTCAACAAGTCAGTTTTTCACACATTTCATGCAGTTATTTTCAACTGTGGTGAGAACAACATTGAACGGGCGAATTGTGATATATATGCAATAGTAAAGTAAGCATGATGTGTTGCTGTTTGGGTCATGAGCCCATAGACTGTACTAACCCTTTCATTTCCACATTACTACTACATCGTACATTTGATCTAATCCGTTTGTCATATTCATATAAAGCGTCTGGCTCTTGCCTGCAATTAGTGGAAGGAACAAATGTTCCGAAAGAGAACAGCACAATACGTCGGTAGCTGTTGCAAGAGGAAATTTTTCATATATCTGTCACTGTGGGGTGGCTGGTGCAAGGTATCAGGCCTACTGCATAGTTAAATAGTTTGCGGATGCGGATAAGGAAGGGCGGATGCGGATAATATTTTGTATATCCGCGCAGGGCTCTACTGATAAGATGTGTTGGTGCTAACACACAAAATAATAGCAAGTCATTAAACTCTAAAATCTCGAAGATAAGCCCCAAAACAGTCTTTGCAGGAAGAAGAACTGAGATTAGTGTTACTGATGCTACCATGACTTTTAATGATGGAATGAGGGCCAGAATTAAAGTGTTGCAGCAGTTAGGGCTTGTGGTTAGAAAATATTGCTCCCAGTTTCTTCAAACTGAAGATGAGAAACACATACAGTAAAACGTGCTCAAAGAGGAATCGCAAGGGTCCGAGTTTCTTTTCCGAATTAGGAAAGTTTCCAGTTTGAACAAAATTACAGTAGAGTCTCGCTCATCCGACCTTCGCTTATCCGACATTCCGTGTTATCCGACACTGGTAGACTTAATTTGAACTTTTGGTGGAGACTAAATTCAGGCACACCCGCTGTGGAGGGTGCGACCATGGGACAAGCACTGGCCTGACCGCTGGCGGTAGGACAGTTTTTTTCTTCTCAAGGACAGGTGCAGTGAGTCTTTAGTCATTGTTCATTGTAGTATTGGTTGGGTGCGGATGTTCTAGTTTTCATATCCTCTGTGAGTATAGCGAGTAAATGGAAGAAAGTGATTGTTTCTATGGAAGACAAGTTGAGTGCATTAAAGAGACTGGACAAAGGGGAAATTCTTCAAAATGTGGCTTCAGATCATAGTGTTGGAGGTGTTACAGTGGGAGACTGGAAAAAACAGAGGGAAGAAATTGAAAAGTGGTGCTCTATCAGAGCAGAGAAAAAATGAAAAATTTGAGTACGAAAAAGTAAGTGAAGCACTATTTCTCTGGTTATCTCAACACCGGGAAAAGGGCCTGCCAATATCTGGCCCCATTCTGCAGGAAAAGGCTGTGTATTTCCAGAAGGAGTTTAATGAAGGGGACCCTAATTTTCCTGCCAGTGCTGGGTGGCTTGATCGGTGGAAAAAACGGTACGGCATTAGGCAGCTTAATATCTGTGGAGAAAAGTATCTTTTCTTAATACATCGGGAATGTTTTCGTTCAGTACTGCATGTACTGTACAATTGAATTGATAATTCAATACACAGAGTACCGTAAAACATGTCATTGTTTTAGTACTAGAGTATAGCCTTCCTGTTTGTATCAGTTCATTTTCAAAGTTATTCTGTATTATCCGACATTTTCGGTGATCCGACGTACTCCAGGTCCCGTTTAGGTCGGATAATCGAGACTCTACTGTATACAAAAAGATTCACAAATTACTACCCCTGATCCATTGGTCTAGTTTTGATGATGCAAATCTCAGCAACACAATATCTTGAAGTACAAGGTTCTTATTATTCCCACACAGCCCTGCAACTATAACACACTCAACATATTATGTACAGTATGTACCGTACTCAATTAAAACCAGACAATTCCTGCCTTATTCCACATGTTTAAACTACAGTATACATATACTGTAAAACATACTGTATAACACAATTTCTGCCTTATTCCACATGTTTAATAAACAAACTACAGTATACATATAACCAGGGGTCGAAAAATACCGGGCGCCCAGTCGCCATGGCGCCTGAAATTTTTTACCTGGCGCCTAAATTTTCAAATTCAGTTTTGAAAATTTATTTTTTGAAATCCAGAGTTCCCTTACATGTACGTTCCCATCACTTTACAAAGTAACAAGGCGTGTGGTGTTTCACGTTGTTTTCTGTAGCTCATATATTCTAATATGTGCAATAAACATTTTCTGTGCTTCTGGTAGTCTTGAATTCTGTAATTGCTCTTCGTACCTTGGAACTGGACGTTTCAGTTCTGCGCGGGAGCTGCCTAGCGGTCTTGGGAGATATCGGTGTAACTCGTCCAACAAGTGTTGGACATATCGTAACACATCGAGTTCCATTACAGATGATCAGCTATCGGTAGCCGAGTACAAAGATCAGACCAGAGTTGTGGAGAAATGCAGAGAACTACTAAGTGAAATAATTCCACAAACACTACATTACCGCCATCCTTCCCGTGACTAGCCGTTCCTCAACTATTGCCGTCTAAGCAGTGCTGATAAATTCCCGTGGAATTCATTCTTTGCATTTGGAACATATGGAATGACGTGTTTATCAATTCTTGTATTTTCACCGAACAATATTTATACTTTTAATTTAATTACAGCATCTTGGTATTGAACAGTTTGCACTTTATAAATACGGTTGTGTTTATTCCTGTGCGTTTACGGAAAATTTGCAACGGAGCATCAGATATCGAAGCTCGCGAACTCGGAAGCCATTTACAGCTGGTGTATTTTACTATACTTGAGAAAATCGGCAAAATGAAACGAACAAAACCGCACAAATTGACTGATGTGAGTAACAGTGTCTTCTTTCAGATTTCTTCATAAGTAGGGCCCGTAAATGTAACACAAAGTGATACAAAAGGGCGTGAATGTGAGAAAACACTTGATGGAAGTGCCGACTGTAGAGTTCAGGACGACAGTGACCAGCGTGAAATTTATGGTGTTCAAGACAATGATAGGTCAAACATCAAAAATACGTCGAAATTTCAATTTTCAGGCAAACGGAAATTTCAGCACTTTCAGCGAAGTGCGTAAAGAAAATGAATGCTAATGTTACAGCATATGAATGCATTGTTCATGGCATCTTATTATATTGCAAAAAATAACAGACCCTACACTGATATTGAAGGTTTGGTTACATTGTTAAGCAAGCTGAATGTTACTGATTCAGAGAAGTATGAGAATGATACACAATGCAGAGAATCGTAGCTTGAATGACTACCGTGGCTGTGCTATGAAGAAAGAGTTGCGAAGTGTAAATTATGCATTAACTTTCGTAGTATTGCCGACAAACATTCTAAAGGTGTATCCGGATTTTCAGGACCATTTAAACTGGAAATGTTTAAAACAAACGAAAAATTCTATCCTCACTCGAAATGTTAGGAGGCTGAAAAAATGGCGTAACAGCCCCAAAGTGCCTTGGCCTACCAAGCGACCGCTGCTCAGCCCGGAGGCCTAGAGATTATCAGGTGTCGTGCGGTTAGCACGACGAATCCTCTCGGCCGTTATCCTTGGTTTTCTTGACCGGGGTCGCCATCTCACCATCAGATAGCTCCTCAACTGTAATCATGTAGGCTGAGTGGACCTCGAACCAGCCCTCAGGTCAAAATCCGTAACCTGGCCGGAAATCGAACCCGGGGCCTCCGGGTAAGAGGCAGGCATGCTACCACTACACCGCGGGGCCGGCAGAAGGCTGAAAGTTTCATGAAAAATCCTGAATGTGCACTTTTAGCGAGGTGCGTCAAGAAAATGAATGCTAAAAAAACAGACCCTACACTGATTTTGAAGGTTTGTTTGCATTGTTAAGCATGTTGAATGTTACTGGTGGGAAATCAAACAGGCACATGTAGTGTAATTTTAAAAGATGCTGCCCTTGAAGGTGACTGGTGATTATTTGGGTTAGTATATCTTAAAATATAAATTTACATTCTTATATGCAATGAGACTATACTACTTAAGGTCACATTTCAAAAATAATACGTAGCTTTATCCTAGTCTAACCTGTGGTGTTCATAATGTATATTTGTGAAAAATGTGCTGGCTCCTGATGAAAAGGGGCTGGCTACTGAATTATTTCTATTTTCTTCTACCCCTGCATATAACACATTACACACAATACTGTATTTGTCAAATTCCTTCTTCCACATGTCTAAAAAAAGAAACCTGTTTCACCTTCCTGGATGTCATGTCTTTCACAATGCAGTCTTTAGCGCTGTACAGTAGCTCACGAAGTCGCAGTGAATTCGACTTGACGGCAAATTTCATAATGTCCCCGACACACTCAATAGCTTGTTCATGAGAGCATATTTTTTCCTGACTTTCTCTTTCCTCCTCCTCTTCCTGGTCTTTGTCCCTCGGATTATCATCTTCTTCATTCTCTGTACGGCGGATCTTCAGAAGCTGTACAGCAGACTGAAAACTGTAGTGAGTAGCAAGCTGGTCTTCTACATCACATGCGAAATTCTGTTGTTGGCTCAGCGTATATATCAGTGCAGCATTTTCAGTCACTTCCTCAGGTGTGCCGACGTCATCATTTAATGCAAAGCCTGCTTTTGAAAAACACTTAATGACTGTTTGAGGTTTGATCTGCTTCATAGTCAAAGTGATCCAGTTGACAGCATCCAGTATGGAAATTGAGCGTGCAAGAGAGTAGGTGTTGTCAGCTGTATCAACATTCTTGATCAGTGACTGCATCAATAAACACCTGTAGTGAGATCTGAAGGTGTAAATCACTCCTTGGTCCATAGGTTGAACAACGCTGGTTGTGTTAGGTGGAAACCAGGCTAGCTTGACATTGGAAAGCAACACATGTGGGTGACAAGTGGCATTGTCAAGAAAAAGGATAACTTTGCGATTTTCCTTCTTCACCCTACAGTTAAATTCATTCAGCCCATCTTCCATTAGAGCACTGGTCATCCAGGCTTTCCCATCGCACCTCTAAGTTACTGGAAGCTTGCACAAGTCCAAGTTTTTAAAACACCTTGGTTTTGCTGATTTCCCGATTATCAGGGACTTTTCCATTTCCCCCTCCATGTTACCGCACAACAGTACAGTAAGTCTTTCTTTCAACATTTTACCCCCATAACACTTTTCCCCACGAAGTGCAAGTGACTTTGAAGGCAAGGCTCGAAAAAACAATCCTGTTTCATCGGCATTCAAAATGTCTTTAGGTTCATAGCCAGAAATAAAATTTTGCAGCTTCGATTTCCACTCGACTACTACATTTCCATCCACATCTTTGGACTCGCCACAGACATCATTCCATATGATAATCCGTCTTGTTTTGAAACTCTCCAGCCACCCAGTTGATGCTTTAAAAGCGGTGTTGCCAAGTGATTTTTTTTTTTTTTTTTTTTTTTTTTGCTAGGGGCTTTACGTCGCACCGACACAGATAGGTCTTATGGCGACGAAACCAAGTGATTTAGCAACGGCAAGAGCCTCATTTGTAGCATAGGTCTACTAACTGGAAGGTTTCTCGAACAGGCACTGACGAACCATTCCCACACTAAATCACTGATTTCTTCATTGCCTGTTACCTTAGATTTCCTCTTCATTTGTCCATTCACCTCCATCCAGTGCTTAGTAATGTCGTCCTGCTTTAAAGTCTCATAAACTTGAGATTATCCACATCTGAAACACGACATAATTTCAAGCACAGGCAAGTTTTCCTTTTCACTCGCTTCAATAACTTTCACTTTCTTGTTCAGTGTAAATGACGTATATTTCTTAGCCATTGTGCTGTCTTCAAAACTGACACAAATTTACTGATGGGACACAAAGTAAGGGGAACTGTTAACCTAAGAATTGGGCTCAAGTTGTACAACAAGATAAACATCTCTATGAACCATCGCAATAGACAAGCAATTAGTGGAGATTTAAATCTCCTTCTATCAGGAATTTGAGAAACCCGGACCTCATTAGAGCAGCGTGTTACAGTCTACAAACACCTGGCTCTTTCCCTGGCAAAATATTTATGTACCTGCAGTACCGGGTATGCCTAAAAAGGAATTTTACAGCTGAAGCACAATTTCGCATTATACAGTAATTATTTTCATAATTTCTTTCTGCTTCCACGTTGAAATGATTCTGCTGTATCTATATATATAAAATAACATGTCCTGACTGACTGATTCATCATCGCCAAGCCAAAACTAGTGGACATAAAGAAATTAAATTGTGGGGATACATTTATGTTAGGGTGTAGGTGCTCACTAAGGGAGGATTTTTTGATATTCCGGCGCTCAGGGGGTGAATTTTTAAATTGAGGATATTTGTATCTCAAAAACTTAATACAGATGTAATAATTGGCATTTGGAATCTCCTTTAAAAATAAAGAAACACGTATTTTATTGTTTTCAGAAAATCCCCTTAAGTGGGGTGAAAAATGGGGGAATGGGGGATGAACACCTTTTATGAGACTGATATTTCAAAAACTGAAGATGTTACAGACATGAAAATTGATACATGGAATCTCCTTTGAAAATGCAGAAACAAGTATTTTTGTGTTTTTGGATAATCCAATGAATAGGGGGTGAACAGGTGTGACAAACAGGGTGAATTTAAAAAAAGACTATATCTGCGAATTATCTCAAGACAGGTAACATATTACAGATTTGAAAACTGGTATTTGGAATGTCCTGTAACAGTAAAGAAACATGAATATTTTTTTTGGAAAATCCACTTAAGAGAAACTGAAAAAGAGGGTGAATTTTTAAAATTAGCATATCTACAGTATATCTCAAAAACTTAACATGTTGCAGACGTGAAAAATGGTATTTGGGATCTCCTTTAAAAATAAGGAAACATGTATCTTTTACATTTAACATATTTCATTAATTTTTTACAGTAATCTCTTTGGAAAACATTAACATACACAGTTCAAAAAAATTACGGGGACATCTTTTTGAACGTATGCCATCCTCCACAAGACAACACCTCACACCCAGGTATATTACATACTAAACCTTTATTCTTTACCGTTGGAGTATACAAAGGAACATTGATAGATTCGCATTCATTTTCAGAACACAAAGGGAAATTCCAAATGGAGCAAAAACAAAGTGATAACAGTCGTGAAGTGTAGATTTTTATCACAGCTGAGAGCTTCAATATGGTGTATGTCCTCCATTAGCATTTATCACAGGTTGGCACTTACGTCGACGAAGGTCATGTTGCGGAATCTGGTCCCATTCTTAAATTAGAGCCTGTTCGACGTCTTGGAGAGTCTGGGGTGGAACAGGATGGCCACGAACACTTCTGTCAAGCCTATCCCACACATTCTCGATGGGATTAAGGTCAGGAAAAACTGCTGGCCATTCCATCTCTTGAATTTCCAGTTCAAGCAAGAGAGCTCTGGTGATGCGCGCTACGATCCCTGGCATTGTCGTGCACAAGTACGAATTCAGGGCCAACACCGTATGCAGCAACCAACACATGCTGTAGCAGTATCTTGATGTACCCCGCAGCGGTACGATTACCACAGACGACAAGATGATTTCGGCCATCAATACTGATGCCACCCCACACCATCACAGAACCTTGTCCGAATCGGTCGCTTTCCTGGATATTATTTGGCATGTACTGTTCACCATGGCGCCTCCATACACGTTGACGTCCATCACACTGTGTCAAGGGAAATCTGGACTCTTCTGTGAACAACACAGTTCTCCACTGGCGAAGTTGCCCGATGACGTGGGTATGGGCACACAGAAGGCGAGCTTCACGATGGTGCTGCGTTAAACAGGGCACTCTAACAGGACGTCTGGGTCATAAGGACACTTCTCTTAACCTGTTCCATAATGTCTGGTCAGACACTGTGACTCCAGTGACCCTCCTGAGGTCTTGTTGCAGTTCTCTGACAGTTGCTGAACGACGCAGCAATGCACAGATGGTCAGATATCAGTCATCCTGCGGGGTTGTCAAGCGTCCACGACCTTGTCCGACCCTCCTAGTGAACTGGCCTGTCTCATGGTAGTGATTCTACAAGCGTTGAATAACTGACGGAGAGACACTGAGATCCACAGCAACACGACGAAAAGCCCATCCTTCCTGCATCAAAGTAACGGCCCTTGTGACCCGAACCTCATTAACACATTGCAGACCGGGTGCCCTTCACCCCATGCACAGCCCTGTTCCTGGCCCCTTTCTAACTACCTCCAAACTGGAGTGCATGCATTCAAATAATCTGCTAAAACTTCACTAGCCTTTGAAGGACTACGGTGTTTTATTCTGGAGGCATTCGTGAATAGTAGTTGAAATGCAGGTAGGTAAATATTTGCTGAAATCTATTTCGGCTCTTAGTTTTCCGAAATATGGGGTTTTCTATTAGGAGATCAGTTGGCCAGTAATCTTTCAGACATAATTTCTTCACCTGCTCTATCAATATACACAAAGCAATTTTTTAATTTCCCTGCTAGGGACATTACTCCACTTTAGGGTTTTACGGGTTACGTTATGAGAATGTGAATTCTGCTCATAGTGTAAGTTTTGTCTGCTCAGCTACATAATGAAAAAATCCTCACCAAACATAAGTCCTGCTACTTGTCCTATGTTTCCAGATTCATTAGGCCATACCTTTATACCAGGAGCACCTTCAAAGTTCTCTAACCTAGATTCACTGTTGTCCATAACCCAGTTGTCAGAAAACACTACATTATTTACAATATTTTTACCTGTAACACAATTATCCGACTCATTCTGCGCCACGTGATTTCCACACCTTGAAGATAGGAATATCTCCTCGTCATCACTTGAAACATTTCCGTTAGAATATATTTCATCATCGAACTCCAAATATTCAACATCACTTGGGCATTCGGAGCCTGTATCAGCACATAAATCGTGAATAATTTCATCCCTGTCTAAACACGTGCGATCCCTGAGCGCTGCCATCTTGTATGGCTCTTCAAACTTTGTAAACATGTTGTCAGGAAATGCAAAGAAAAGCTATGATATGAAGAATAATAGAAAAGAAATACGACTATCGATTGTGTAGAACCATACATAAGAGTTCTAGCACCCTTGACCTCCAAATAGTTCCGGTATATCTCAAGAGATAGCACTAAACTTCAGTCTGTCGCTAACACGAGATAACTCTGGACCGGTCCGCAATGCTCGGCCAGGCAAACACGAGTTTTCTGGGGACTGGTCCTGTGTTAAGATGTCTCATGGGATGTGCTGGTTTACGTACAACGTGCTCAAATGACTGCAGTAGCCTGTGCACCTCACGACGACACATGGACGCATCGCTATTCACTTTGTTTTGAGGGTTCACCTGACAGTTTAATGCATAGCTACGCCGACAGATGGACTATAACTACGATTTGACATGCCCTGAGTAGCTAAGGTGTCAAGGTATGCTATACAACCATTGGAACCCCATCTACCAAATTAACGTTCATATACCAGACATTACAAAATATGTTTCCCTGATTTTTTTTTTTTTTTTTTTTTTTTTAAAGCTGTGTATTTATTCATTTTACTTAAATCCCTTGCTGGTGAGATGTAGTGTTTACAGTCCACTGTGTCTTCTGGTATGGGCTAGAACAAATTTGTTACTTTCATTGACCTGTCTCCGTCTCATCCTTGGCTTTGATAATATGAACATGACCGAGGTATGAGCGATGCTAGTAATACCATTCGTTATGCAGCTAGACCCTGTTATGAATGGTGTAAAAATATCGCTCATAGGGTCAGTTAGTGCATGCATTTCAGTGGGCTTGGCAGACTGATATGTAATAGCAACTTCTGGCTTGGTGGGGAAAGCAACGGGAAACAACCTCACTCATTTCCCTACTATACCTCTTCAGTGATGCCTAGGCTATTGGCAGACCTATGAGGATCAAACCAGGCTTTGGGCTAAAATAATGTTTCCAGTGCCATGTCTACGATTCTAGTGTATGTTATATACTCGAGTCTGCAGGTGACACAAAACAAGAAAATATAACTAATTAAATAATTGAGGGTAATTATTGTGTAAACACCATCTAACTGCACAAATTACACCAGAATGTTTTACAGTGTACTGATGACCAATGCATAACTTTTATTAAAATTTGAGAATGTTTTAACATATGTTAGTAGCAAACATTAAATCTGCAAATTTTCATTATTTTAAATCACAGGGCTGCAGAAATAAAAAATATATCGAATTACATTAAATTTACACTACTGAATTGTGTACCTCCCCCATTAAAGATGTGTCCTGTTTTTCTACCTCTCCTTCTATTTAAATTTAGCCAAATCAATCTCGCCAATTTGATTTGGTCGGTATCTTTTCATTCATGATTCAAACTACCCATCTCACCTTCAGCATTCTTCTCTAATAGCACATTTCAAAAGCTTCTATTCTCTTTCTTTATGAGCTAGTTGTCATCCATGTTTCACTTCCATATGATGCCAAGCTCCAGACGAATGTCTTTAAAAAAGCATCTCATTCCGATATCTATGTTCAAAGTGAACAAATTTCTTAAGAAAGACCTTGCTTCGCTGTGTCAGTGTGCATTTTGTCCTTACATCTGCTATTGTTAGTTATTTCACTACCCAAGTAACAATATTCATCTACTTCCTGTAAGACTTCATTTCAAATCAACAGCATTTTTCACAGCCAACCCTAACTTTTTTTTTTGCTATTGGCTTTATGTCACACCGACACAGATATATCTTAAGGCGACGATGGGATAGGAAAGGCCTAGGAATGGGAAGAAAGTGGTTGTGGCCTTAATTAAGGTACAGTCCCAACATTTACCTGGTGTGAAAATGGGAAACCACGGAAAACCATCTTCAGGGCTGCCGACAGTGGGGCTCGAACCCACTGTCTCCCGATTACTGGACACTGGCCGCACTTAAGCGACTGCAGGTATCGAGCTCCCAACCATAACTGTAATCTATTAACATCGAAGGCATATCATCGTGCAAAGAACAATTACTACACGATCTATGTTGAAACAAGAAGTGTGATGTCGCCGAAAGACCCCATGCTCAATATGGCAGTGCCATTTTTGTAAAACCCAAGCTCCATGTTGACAGTGTATATCAAACAGATGACAATAATATCGAGATTATCTCTTTGGAACTCAATAGCTGTATAGTCACCTATTTAGAGGCATGATTTTTTCGCATTAACGATAAATGCGACAAAAAATATTATGAAGTGATTTTGAGATATCTTTACGAATCATAAGTTTCTGGTTAAGATAATATGTATATTGTGTTCGCAAATTAAAGCGATAAGGCCATTGTAAAGCGAAATTCAGTTATTTAGCGAATAGCGCGATATTACAGTGAAATCTATAGTGAATAACGAACTTGGCATTTTGTTCCAATATTATGGAAAAGAAAAGGAAGAGCGAACAAAGATTCATCGACAGGAAAGAAATATGTTAAAATTAATGTTCTGGAAAATCCCTTTAAGACACGGCATCAAAGAAAAGGGGTTGGCACCAGGCTTCTTGCCGAACGAAATGTTTGGAATGTTGTTCTTGTGGTGGGTGGTAATCCCACCCCAGCCTGTCTCCTCACGGCACTGTGCAATCCTGGAATCCCTAATGACGTCTACAAGCAGCACATTTGACTGGTGTATTTCAGCTTCGTGGTCAGGTAAAATTAAGAAAGTGATCACAAACAGTAGCGAAGATGGGTCGCTCGACAAGTGTTAAGGTGCACAGCAGAGGTAAACAGTTTGCGAGTGAAGGTTTATACGTTTCGGAAAGCAATATTTTAATCTGTAAATTTTGTAATGTTCGTATCGAGTGGGAGAAAAAAGATACTGTCTCAAAACATTGTTTTAAAAATATGGAACATTCAGAACGTACATTTAGCACTCCAACAGTAAAACGGCAGGCAACAATAGAACTCTCATTGGATATGCAAAAGAAAGCTAAGAGTGAGAAAATAGAATTTATGCACGAAACAACAACGATGCTACTCAAAGCCAACATCCCGCTGGAGAAGGTAGACGACCCTGCAGTCCAGAAATGGCTTCAAAAGTATGTACCAGGTATGTACAATCTATCAATTAAACCTCCACAGTCAACGATGAGTGATAGTAATGAAACCTTTAATGATTAATTTTAGAATTTCATTAAAGCGAAATAAAAGTGAGACGGCAATATCCATTTCGCGAAATAACGCGAAAATTAGTATCCTTCTCACGAAATCGTTCAAAATTTAATGCGAAAAAATCATGCCTCTATCTGTATACAAGCCCCCTGCAGTAGATTTTTTGTTACTCCTCCTCAGACGTAAACAACTGTAACAAGGCATCCATCATTATTGGAGATTTCAATAGCCGTGGTTGCGTTTAAGGATAACAACAAAGAGGATAAAAATGGAGAAGCAGTTCTTTCTTGGACTCAAACTTACAAACATTCTCTAATCCATGATAGCAAACTCCCTTCCTCTTTCAACAATGGAAGATGGCAAGGAGGATAAAACCCAAATCTGTTTGTTAGTGAAACGATGGTTCAACAATGTTCAAAATCTGTATGTTCACCGATTCCAAATACCTAAAGGTACTCGTCCACGGTGCAACTAAAATGGCATGCAACTTCGATTTGAGCAAGAAAAGTTGAGTGGCTTCGTGTAAACAGTCATGCAATTCGAAAAGTTGCACGTGCCACTCGAGTTCTGCGCAACTTCCAAGTTGCGTGCAATGTCAAAAGTGGCATCGTGTACACAGCGGAAGAGAGGAAGTTGCGCCATCTGAAAGTGGCGTGGAAAGTTTAGATCATTTTTGTGGCGCAACTTTCTCACGTGGTCGTCTGCTGTGGCATTATACTGGTGTTTGAGAGGTTCACACTCGGGAATAAATTAAGGTAAGTGCGTACCTGTATATTATTTATTGTGAATGAAATATAACATGCCTCAAACTAGATACCGGGGTACCCATCTTACTATAAAATAACTGCATAATTTATGTAACTTCATTTACAGGTTACAATGTCTCAGAACACGAAATGGACACGGGAGATGACGAGAAAGCTGATAGATTTAGTTGAAGCACAGGAATGTTTATGGAAGGTTGAGGCAACAGACTATAGAAATAAACAAAAACGTCAGAGAGCTTTGAGTGACATCGGAAAAGAGTTCAACATGTCACCGGATGAGATTAAGATGAAGATCCACAGACTGAGGTCCCAATACACCAACGAGAGAAAGAAAATGACAACAACAAAATCTGGAAGTGGCGCAAATGATAAATACCATACGAAGTGGGAATTCTTCGATGCACTTCAGTTTATGTTTCGCCACACCGGCACTGACAATGACACAGTGGATTCTTTGGTAAGTACTCTTGCCTTATATGTATCTGTATTGCCAAGGAACTTCTCCTTCACGGCAAAAATACTCTTTGAACTCCTCCCGAATGTTTTTAGCTGATGCATGAGCATTTTTAGCAGCACTTCTTTGTAATGGCACCAGTTCATATTCTTCACTGCGCCAAGTACCCTCCGTAACAGTTCCATCTCCATTTTCCCTGTCGAATGTTCCCCTTGGGGCATATATTGCAGCTGAACGTGTAATTAAAAAATTGTGTAACACACAAACAGCACACACGATTGTCTTCACTTTATTAGGTTCTAGTTCCATTGTTCTTCTGAGGCATCGAAATCTAGCAGAGATAATTCCGAAGACGTTCTCTATAACTCTTCTAGCCCTTGATAAACGGTAGTTGAATATTCGCTCTTGGACACTTTGGTTTCTGAAAGCAAATGGCTTCATTGTGTGGGGTTTTAGTGCAAATGCATCATCTGCAACAATGACATGTGGTACTGGAATTGTTCTTCCCGGCAAAGGCTTTGCACTGGGAATATTTAATGTGTTGCTTTCAAGGGCTTTCGACAGAGAACAGTTCCTGTCGAATACCCCTCCATCAGAATCTCTGCCTTTAGAACCAACATTAATGTAGATTAGTTTGTAGTTTGCATCTGCTAGTGCCATTAAAATTATACTATGAGCACCTTTGTAGTTGAAGTACAAACTGCCTCTGTTTGCTGGAGCTCGAATGTTGACGTGTTTTCCATCCAATGTTCCAATACAGTTAGGGAAATTCCACTTCTCGTGGAAATCTTTGGCTATTTCTACCCAGTCATCTTCTGTGTTTGGGACCTAGAAAGAAAGAAAATAATAATAATAATAATAATAATAATAATAATAATAATAAGTACTGGCATTAACCTGACTTCCAACTACATGGGTTAGCGATTTGCTCCCAAAATATTGTACAAGGGGCTTCTAGGTAACTGGCTACTTTCGAGGTGGTAGGGGTTTTTTATGAGTAGGATGTTATATTGATTTTACTACCTAATATATAACTGGTTTCATAGTCATGTATTATTGTTGTTCATATCATTATCATCATCATTGTTGTAACAACTGAAACTTGGTTTATTACAGGGAATGGTTCCAGAGAGAAGTCCAAGTATCGAGGAACAGCACATCGATTATGACTGTGACGCAGACTTAGGAAATGAATCAACTGTCAATCATGATTCATTCTCCCAAAATAGCTGTTTGTCTCCATCACCTAGTCCGGGCACTTCTAGTGTTTCCCAAAGGAGCGATAGAAAACGACGCCGCAGTTCTGAATTTCAAGAACAGGCTGCTATTAACCAATGTATGGCGTTTCTACAGAATGCTAGTAAAAAAGATGAATTTAGTGTCTTTGGAGAATACGTGGCAAATGAAATGCGACAGCTTGACGATTATTTTAGGTACAAACTGAAAACTGGCATACAACAATGTATATTACAAATTAATAATGAATATGCAGCAAAGAGGTTTGGCGTATCAGCTCCACTGCCGACAGTTCTGACGTCACAGACAACAACAGATGTAAATGTTCTACCTTTACATGACTATTATGTTGTGCAACAGGAAGACGAACAGATTCAGTAAAATCATAGCCTAAAATGTATCCACAATGACAATAAAGTAACATTTATATACCTTTATGTAGTCTTCTTTCATCACGCTGTAAATAGCATCACAAACTTCAGGTATTACACGTGAAATAGTGCATGTCGGTATCCGAAATAGATACATCAATGATTGATAGCTGTCACCTGTAACAAAACAAAATGCAGGAAATTACAATGAGGTAAGAGAAATGGTACCTTATGTGTACTGTATAAAAATCCATATTTTTTTAAAAGTCGCCCTACCTGTTGCTAAATATCTCAATGTCAACACAAGCCGTTCCGTTGGTGATATTGATTTTCTCATTAGTGTGTCTTCCTTTTGTATCAACGGCGTTACTCTTCTCAGCAGATATTCAAAATCAGTCGCTGACATTCGTAGGAAATTCTTGTAGAAGACTTGGTCTCCCATGTACAATTCCTGTAGCAAGTTATTAACAACTCCACAATGTTCACGACCTAAAATCCATTCCCTCACCCAACATTTCCGTTTCGCTCTTTCTCGTCTTTTTCTTCGTCGCCGTAATAAAATCAGCGATAAGCAAGCCGCCGATAACACCTCACCAGAAGACATGCTTGGTACTATCAACACTCACATCCGCTAGAACAGCTGACTAGGGAAGTTGCATGCGAGAAAACTTGCGCCACTTAAGTAGCATGGTGTAAACACTCGGTGCAACATTTCTTTCGGCGCGCAAGTTTTCGTGTTGCGCAACAAGAAAAGAGGCAAACTTGCGTGCTGTGTGTAAACAGTGCGTGCCATTTTTCTTGCGCAACACAAAAGTGGCATGCAAGTTTTGTTGCATCGTGGACGAGTACCTTAACACAAACCAATAATGTATCAATTTCTTCCCATCATAAGGCCACAAGAAGTGAATTTCGAACACCGATACAATTTCAGAAAAGCAGACTGGACAAAATTCTCTAACCTGTTAGACGAGAAGGTAAGAAGTGTAGATCCACTACCTGAGAATTATGACTCCTTTGTTGATTTAGTGAAATCCTGCTCAGTTCCTAAAGGATACAAAACGAACTACCTAAAACTTCTGCCTTACTAGATGAATACTATAAACTCCATCAACAAAACCCTTTTGGAGAAGAAACTAGTCGTGCAGCACACAGCATTATCGCTTCCATCTTTGAGGCAAAGAGGGAGCAATGGATGAAGTTGCTATCAGAATGCAGTATGCGGAGGAGTAGCCAGAAAGCTTGGAGGCTTCTCTGGTGTCTTGTTAACGATCCTACCCAGTCAAACACGCAAGCCAGTTTCAAAGCAGATCAAATTGCACATCAACTGCTACTGAATGGTAAACCAACTGACTCTTTTAACATAAGAAATAAGCCATTGATACACCGTGAGCTGGAGAGTAACAATCTTTCCCAACCTTTTACTCCTCCTGAACTCAAAAAAGCTTTGAATAAATTCAAAAATGAAAAAGCAGCTGGTCTTGATGACATACGAATTGAACAAATTAAGAACTCTGGTCCTACTACAAAGCTTTGGATTCTGCAATTAATGAACAACTGCGTCTAGTCACTCAAGATACCAAAAGTTTGAAGGAAAGCTAAGGTTATTGCCATTCTTATGCCTGGTGAAGAAAAGAATGATCCGATGAGCTACAGACCCATTTCATTAACATGCCATCTCTATAAGCTGCTCGAAAGACTCATTCTTCAAAGAATGATGGACAAAATTGAACCTTATCTCATTCTTCAACAAGCTAGTTTCAGGGAAGGACATCACAGGTCCTCAAATTAGCTCAACAAATCAAAGGTGGTTTTGAAATGCGGAAGATAACAGGTGCTGTTTTTATCAACCTCTCAGCAGCCTATGTCACTGTCAAACAATCTCCTGGTGGTAAAACTCTACGAAATCATACATGACTATCAGCTTACCTACATGATCAGAAAACTCCCACAAAACAGAAGGTTCTTTGTGGAATTCCAGGGGAAGAGAAACAGGTGTAGAATGAAGAAAAATGGATTACCTCAAGATAGTGTACTTGCACCAGCCCATATTAACATCTACACAAATGATCAACCATTACCCAAAGGAACTCACGAGTTTCATCTATGCTGATGACCTTACTCTCACTGCTCAAGCTGGCCGTTTTGAAGAGATTGAGATGGCTTTAACTAGCACTTTGAAAGACCTTACCACATACTACAGGAATAATCAATTGAAGCCAAATCCTGCAAAAACTCAATTATCCATCTGAAGAGTAAACTAGATACCTGAACATCACAAGGGGAGGGATCAAGCTGGCACATTGTGAAACCCCAAAATATCTTGGGATTACTTTAGATCACACACTTTCTTATAGAAAACACTGTATGAACACCAAAGTAGCTGGCAGGGATAGTGTGATACGGAAGCCGACTGGGCACGGAAGCCGACTGGAACAACCTGGGGAGCACAGCCAGACACAGTGAGAACCTCAGCACTAGCATTATGTCAGCAGAGTACGCTTGTCCAGTACGGTGAAGATCTTGCCATACCAAAGAAGTAGAGAAAAATTGCACTATCTTGCTGGCAGCGCACCTCCTAATATCCGACGTGAGGTAGCAGCCCGTAAGGAGAAGACCACATCATTAAAATCCCAAGCTCATCCACTGTATAGACTCCTACTACCACCATCGCGGTTAACATCACACAAAAGTTTCTTGAAGACCACACAGAAACTTGAAGGAACACAACGGCACGCAAGACTCACCTTGTGGCGAGCTAGGGTTGAGCATCGTGGATGATGGAAAACACCTTGTGAAGAATTACCAGCTGGATATATGGAGTACTGGACGAATTGGAGAATTGGTGTTACTAGGTGCAAGACCAATCTGCACAAGTGGGGATATTCTGTGGATTCTGTTTTGTGCGACTGTGGTGAAGTGCAGACTATGGTCCATCTGCTAGATTGTTGTTTTTGTCCTGCCACATGTACAGAGAAAGAACTGCTTGAGGCAACAAGGAATGCACTCGACGTTGCTAATTTCTGGTGCACCACAGTATGAACCTTTGGTGCACAATTTATTATCTGTAGACTTTTTTTCTACATCTTTATATATAACTTTGCTTCTGACACAATATAAATAAAATTTCCTAATCTATTTCCTGCATATTCTGACTTTGTTCCACAGCACTCCATTACATTTGTGACATATTTTCTTTCATCCGGTACTCTAAGTATCTGTCCATATCATTCAGCAATTTCTCCAGATGTGCAGACTCAGATAAAATAACAATATCATTGGCAAATCTCAGAATTTTTCTTTACACAGCTTAGACTGCAATTCACTTTCCAAATTCCTCTGTAATTTCCTTTACTGCCTGTTCTATATAAACACTGAAAAGTAGAGGAGACAAACTGCAGCCTTGCCTCACTCCTTTGTGGATTGCCGCTTCTTTTTCAAAGCCCTTGATTCTTAACACTGCAGACTGATTTTGGGCACAGATTGTAGATAATTCTTCTTTTGCAGTATCTGATCCTAATCACCTTCTGAATCTCAAATAGCTTGGTCCAATCAACATTATCAAATACGTTATTTAGACCTACGAATGCTAGGTACGTGGGCTTGTCCTTCTTAGTTTGATCATCTAAGATCAGACCTAAAGTAAGGATTGCTTCATATGTTCCTACATTTCTTCTGAAGCCAAAGTGATCTCCGAACTGAGCTTCATCTTATCTTTCCATTCTTCTGTAAATAAAACGTTAAAATTTTGCGGGTGTGAGATACTGAACTAATGGTACGGTAGTTTCCACACTTTGTTGGGAACAGGCATAACAATATTTCGTCTAAAATTGGACGGCATTTCTCCTGTATCATACATCTTACACACTAAATGGAATAACTCACCATGCTGGTTTCTATGAAGGTAGTCTGCAATTTTGAGGGTATATCATCAATTCCAGGTACCTTGCTCCTATTTAGATTTCTCAAAGCTCTGTCAAATTCTGACCTCAAAATTAGGTCTCTCACTTAAATCAGCATACAGCCTCTTCTTGTTCCAGAGCCTTATCATCTACTTTTTTACCTTGCTTACAACTCTTCAATATGTTTCTGTCATCTTTCTGCCTTGTCTTCTTTAACTAGAATTTTTTTTCCATCTGAGCTCTTAATATTCATACACCTAGTTTCCTTTTTCCAATGGTTTCCTTAATTTTCCTGTATGCAGCATTTTCCTTTCCTATGACATTCAACATCCTTGTACTTCTCTTTCAACCATTCTTTCTTAGCTGTCCTGCACTTTATATTTCTCAACTTCATTCTTTAATCGCCTGTATTCTTTTCTGCTCTCCTCATTTTTGCATTCTTGTACTTAAGCCATTCATTATCAAAGGGTAGAGAAGGTCCACCTATTCAATACCATTAGCTTAATGTAGTGTCTTATAACTGGTACTAGTTTCGACCCTACATACATTGGGTCATCTTCAGCCATGATCTAATTGGAAACATATGTTTACATACAACCAACAATAAAGAACAGAGTTTTCCCCAGAAAGTTTTGTCAGCCAGGTGGCAGAAATGAGTATCCGGGCAGAGAATACTTTTCAAAAAAAAAAAAAAAAATTATGGAATTTCAATTTGTTCCCCTCAGGGTATTAACAATACAATCAGACAGGTAAACATTCACTGCAAAATTAAACTATTTTAGTGTTATCATGTACAAGACATAACAGAGTATTCTGAACTTTTAGTGTTCTACTGCTCGTTCATAACCATGCAACACCAGGGCATACAACTCTGTTGCTGTGGAGTGCCATCAAATACATCATGGCGCCATACGAGTTTGTGACGTCATGCGGAATTGAGTGCTCGCATGCGATTCCACGCTAATCCAGACACCACTCGCGCACAACATTACGAGATAGTCGAGGTAAACATTTAAACTCAAATGTAATTAATACAATTATGCCGACAATAATGAAAATGTATCATTTAAGTGGACAGTTTTACGGTACTTACATTTTATTTTGGAGCGCCCAATGATTCAAATATTTACTGATATGTAATGAGCACATATCTAGGTTATGTTAGCCGGGCAGTGCGCCCATTAAGAGGGTCCTAGGGAGAACACTGAAGAATACAATTTGGTATGTCTTAAAATAAAATCTGCATCTAAAACATTGATGAAGTCGGAATACACATTTAAGATTGAGACTAAAATGACACACTAAAACTGTTGTGGTTGGCATTGCTTCTCCCCTTCCAGCACACGACTGCCCCGAGCTGCCTGACCCCACGCCTTATATAGCCTCTTCTGGCGTGCGTGTAGATGGGATAGCACGGGCAAAGCCGCGCGCTAGAAGAGGAGGCAGCAATGGTGGTGACTGAAGGCCTGCCTCCCATCCGTGCTTTATTTTCATATATAAATATAAATTACAGAGACATATATCACGTTGGCGACTATGAGACCTGCCGGCGGGTCACGCCAACTCTTTACTTCTGGACGGTGAGACCCGCTGGCGGTCTTGTGACACAAGATATGTACTGGAGCCGCATCACGCGCCGTTCACAGATTATGCTTTCGTCCTTTCTGGTTTGTCTCTACATAAGACAAACTAACTTCGTATACAGTGGGACATGCAGGGAGTACATAGGAGCTAGGATAATTAGGAAATGATTCAATATGCTTGTTCCATTACTTAAATCATTTTCTATGAAGAAAATATCTACAAATGTAAGAATAGAGATATTCAGGTTAACTCTGTTCAGAAAATCATAACTATCGGTTGTATTGGAGTTGAATACTTAACAGCATCATTAATAATAATAATAATAATAAAAATATAAAGAAAATTATATCGTACACATGGTTTATTAAAACAGTTAATATTTTGTTAAACTAATACACTGATGGTAAAAAAAGGGAATGAGTGTAACAATGTGAGATACCACTTCAGTGTTGCTTATGGAAACAAAGCAGGCACAACGATGGCTTCTTGGGACAGTCCTCACAGTACGTGGACACTTTCTTGCAGTGCTTCTGAGCATAAGTTCTGTCATGGATATTCACTAGTTCTGCGTAACAACTGATGCAACGTTTACATACTTTTCTATTTTGGCCATCCTTTTCTTCTGTTCCCTTCAAAATATGACGACGTTAGTGTCGTGTGTCTGCGCGCTCCTCGCTCTGCGCCGCCTGCTCCGCGCACGCAACAGCCTGGATTGTTCTCGACTCTATGAGACGTTTGCACTGCGCTTGCCTGTTACATCAGCCAGCTATATAAAGGCGCTGCCTTCCAGCGACAGGTGAGGGCTTGCCAGTGCTCAGCACCAGATTATGCCGAATGTCGAACACGGAGGCTATCCCTCTTAAAAAGGTGTCTCGAATAGGTGGACTGATTCTGAGTGTTTGAGGTTTCACCTCGGGTTACTGCCTCCGCTCCTGTTTCCCGCAGCCACGTCGAGCCCGATGACAGTATTCCCTCAGTCCCACCTAGGTTCAAACACATCAATTAGTATTCTACTAATTATACATTTCAATGTCAGTTCCTGACAAGTTACAGAAACAATTAATATTCTATTAGTGCAAGCTTTCGCTACTGATTACACTTGTGACGGTATAGAACCGATAGTTTTCAACTATCAAGAACTCTAGCTTTTCAATGAACTTTCGCATCAAGATAGAATCATGTATATATGTATATAAAGTGTACATTTTTTTTGGAACTTCAGTCTTCAAGCAACGTTAACTGTTTATAATTTTCATACTGCTTCGAGGAAAGTTTCATTTGAATTTATGTATATATGTTGTTAAGACTATCTGAAGCAATAAAATATAGTTGTGTTCCTGTATACCTGTTCTTGTATACAACAGTTAGGGAGGAGTGGAGAGAGTAGCTGCTGTTCTTATACTGTTCCCCAAAATTTCAACAACCAACTCCTCTCTAAATTTTCCAATTTGCAATTTCTTCCCCATTACTTCATTATGTAAAATGAGCGCATTCACAACAGCCGCTCCAAGCACAAGTTCCAGTGCAACTTTATGATATCACCTAAATGTTCTGCATAAAGACCGCCAATTTCAGTGAGGTAGCCGGCGGGTCACAGATTGCAAGCGAACCCCGTGCGTTACTTGTGGACGATGAGACCCGCCAGGCGGTCCCAGCACACAGTGTACACAGTGCACCCTAATGCCTATAGGCCGTACTTAAGATACGTAATAGTATGTAATATATCCATTAGAGTTCACGTATCTCTGATTTTTCACTTCGTTCCTAATGAATAAACTCGGAAAACAATACGCCGTCGTCAACATGATATATGTAACCACTAAACAGATTAAGATCGGGCTGATAGCCCCTTAGCTAACCAGTAAATACAAATACAAAACAAAAGAATATATACAATAGCGAATGCTAAAACCTTATTATCTTCTGGCACCTGGGTGAGCCATGTTGTTGTCGTTTTCTTCTTGGTTTGGTGTCTGGTGCAGGTGGAGACGCTGGAGGTAGACCTGTTAACCAAAGCATAATCCTGGCTGGTTCTGCTGTCGACCTAGACGGGCTGGAGTCGTGCCGAAGTCCTGCCCCTCCGCCGGTCTGTGGTTGCTTCATTTGGCTGCAGCCCCGTCCTCGAGGCTTGCCGCGAGAGACCGGGGTTGGGCGCGGCACTGTCTGGAATGAGAAGCCCTCCGGGGTCCAAGCTAGTGTTTCGCTCGATGCTGTGTCTAACTGGATGGCAGCTTGTCATCCTTTGTTGATTGCTATGTACAGCAGATTTGCCCTGGTGGCAAAGTAGTTCTTCTGAGCGTGGTCGATATGGTCCCATGCGCTGAGATCCCAAAGGACTGTCTCTATGTCATGGCGATCGCGTCCCGCTGTCGTCACTACCAGTTGCTGGTGAAGAACCTGCGCCAACTGCTGTACTCGGGCCAGCTCTGGATTTGTCCATTCTGAAATATAGTCTCCTGGGCGAAGGGTCCACCACTGGAGGGCGGGCGGTTGTAGAGGCTGCTGCCGATCGTTTCTTGGAGGATGATAAGGTTGTTCTTGTACCGTTTCATCCATGTGGTCGTAATCTTAGCTTTCCAGGTTGGCCACTCGTGTTAGCAATGTTTGCTTCAGGGCAAGCTTGTCTAGTGATTGTTGGATTTGCTGAAGATGTAGCAAGGTGAGGTCCGCTGTGCCCTGGGCCATGTGAAGGGGTGTTGTCTGTGATGAGACGTCGATGGTCTGGCGGTCTGCTGAGGTGTCCCGACTGGATGGCTGGCTTTTGTTACGACTACGTGTACGTAACTTTGTCCTAGGGTACTCGTCAGTGATAGAGCATTGCGACTTACCCCTTCGATGTGAGACTTTCCCCCGAGGAGACGAGGTCTGGGTAGGAACAGAGAGCACGAGGTGAAGAATGTTGTTGCTGCTCCCCTTCCAGCACACGACTGCCCCGAGCTGCCTGACCCAATGCCTTATATAGCCTCTTAGTCTAGTAGACTATACTTCAGGATGGACAAATCCAGAGCCGCCCGAGTACAGCAGTTGGCACAGTCTCTTCAGCAGCAACTGGTAGTGACGACAGCGGGATGCGATCGTCACGACATAGAGACAGTCCTCTGGGGTCTCAGCGCATGGGACCATATCGACCAAGCTCAGAAGAACTACTTTGCCACCAGGGCAAATCTGCTGTACATAGCAATCAACAAAGGATGGCAAGCTGTCATCCAGTTAGACACAGCAACGAGCGAAACACTAGCTTGGACCCCGGAGAGCTTCTCATTCCAGACAGTGCCGCGCCCAACCCCGGTCTCTCGCGGCAAGCCTCGAGGACGGAGCAGCCAAATGAAGCAACCACGGACCGTCGCAGGGGCAGGACTTCGGCACGACTCCAGCCTGTCTAGGTCGACAGCAGAACCTGCCAGGATTGCGCGTTGGTTAACAGGTCTACCTCCAGCGTCTCCACCTGCACCGGACACCAAAACAACAAGAAAACGACAAGAACAACACAGCACACCCAGATGCCAGAAGATAATAAGGTTTTAGCATTTGCTGTTGTATATATTCTTTTGCTTTACATCTGTATTTACTGGTTAGCTAAGGGCCTATCAGCCCGATCTTAATATGTTTAGTGGTTATATTTATATATATATATATATGTATATTATCTATAATTTATATATGAAAATAAGGCACAGATGGGAGGCAGGCCTTCCAAACTATCATGTGCACGTAGCCCCTACTCTTTGATCTCGTCGGAATGTAGAAACAATCACCAACAATCCAAAATACTTCACTTATATCACTTTAGTCTATCCATTTCCCTTTTTCCCTGTTCAGATTCTCTAACCTATCACATTGATTCAAACTTCTAACTCGCAAAAAGTCAGTATCCATCTTCCAGATGATTGCCCCATATCATGTAGGTGCCACCCAAAGATCCAATGGGAGACTATTTTACCTCCAGAAGAAAGCCATCATCAGTACATCATTCATACAGAGAAAACTGCACGTCCTCGGGAGTTAAGTTACGGATGCAGTTTCCTGCTGCTTTTCAGTCATGCAACAGAATCAACATAGCTAAGCCATGCTAAATACTATTACAAGACAATATCAGTCAATCATCCAGCCTACCACCCTTGCAACTTCCGAAAGGGTGAACCATTCGTTAGTCTGGACTCTCGACAGATATCTATCTGATATGGTTGAATCTATGGCTGGGCTATCAGCTTCACTAGGACGCACAGGCCAACCCACTGCGGCAAGGTCTCATAGTTCGCAGGGTCAGGCAAGCACGATAATTCCTAACAAAACAATTACACTACAATAATTCCTAACTGCACTTAGATGTATCCTAATTACAATTGAAACATCAAAAATGTAGAATTTGAAACTAAATCATAATCAATTATTTTTTTCATTCCTACAACCGAAACTAAACCTGCCCTTCAATGTTGAAAGATCGAGGTTTCAAAGTACAAATTACGTCAGTTTGAACTACCTACTCAGAACTACAAATAAGTTATCGGAATATAGGAATCAGATTATTTTTTTTTTTTTTTTTTACTAAACTATGCCCTTTGTTCTTGACTGTAGCAACAATGCAATATTGTTGATGATGATGATGATGATGATGATGATGAAGATGCTTGTTGTTTAAAGGAGCCTAACACCTAAGGTCATTGGCCCATAAATGCAATATTTGAACATGAAGAGCAGAAATAATCGATAACTATTTTGCCAGTGAAATTATGTTGAATTTCTTTCTTTAAACAAAAATTACAACGGTTTTACGTTATTTAATTAAAGAAATGATTACCTCCATAGCAGGTGGAACTGGTGAATTGCTACTGGAAATACCATATCTATTGCTTGTACGAATGTAAAAGCTCCGGAATTTACCACTCCTTATGATATTCAATCTTTAAGTATTCTATCAACAAACCTATTCATATTTTAATATAAAATAATTAATATTATTTCTTCTTACCCCCAACCCAAAATCGAAACAGAGTAAAACTTAACCTGCAACACGTAATCTACTAAACATCAACAGAACTATTCTATGTAAAAATTTAAATAAATAGGCCCTATCACGAATCTTAGTTAATACAAATAAACATTAAACACTGATATTTATAGAGCTAAATGGATCACACATATAGAAAATGAACTAAATTTATATAAGTATTAACTACATGCACAGAGTATAATGAATTGCCTACTGGCACTTACAGTCGAACCTCAATATCTCGAAGTAACTTCAATTTCCTGGCCGTTAGTCGTACTCTTCACCAATATTTATGTCTCTATTACGCTAATTTTTTAATTTCTCGAAGCAAAAGTTCCCTACCTAGAAGAAGAAAATAATCTGTAATTTGAATTTTGTTCGACATTAACTGTGCAATACAGCATTTATTACAGCGGCTTACCTGTCCGCCGCTGGTGTGTTAACCACAGACAGTTCGAGCTGCTTGAGCCCTCTCCTGTACCGTCAGCAGACCAGGCGTTACTGCACCTCGATTGTAAAGGATAGTGTTTTCACAGCAATAGTCTACTGTTGAAAACTATGTGAAAGAAGGCAAGCTTGAGAGCAAAAATCAGAAGATGATGTTAATGGAAGTTTCATGTTACTCTAGTGTATGTAGTCTGTTTTCAACAATATATAAGTAATAATAATAACAACGTAGACGTTTCCACCTTTTCAATACTACAATATATTCACAAAATTATAAATTACACGGTACTAGTTTCGACCCATCTAGGGGTCATCATCAGCCGTATTGGAGCAAAGATCATTTGTGGCGAAATCCTAAGAAAATGTTATTTTAAAGAATAACAAGTGAAATGAGATGTTATTATGGTAATAGTTAATAATACAAGGAATATACATACTAAGAGGTTTTTAACAAAGAATAAAGTATAAATGGGGTGTTGTAAAAATTATAATCATGGAAATCAGTAAGTTCTTGTATTGAAATGAAATATGGCTTAGGAAGAGGGCTTAAGGTGGGGCTGAAGGGTGCGGGAGAAAGTGTAATTGTCTTGGAAAAGTACCTTTGATTAAATTTAGGATTGAGTTTAGGTTGGCTGCATTATTGTTTCTGAGGAAAGTGATAAATAGATCGAAGAGTATGTTGGGTTTCTCTGAGATTTCATTGAGATTGTGACTGGCATTAAAGTATTGGTCTAGGTGTATGTAGTAATTTTCCATTATGTTGAGTAAAGGGCCCTTGTTTGCTAATACGAGGATGTCCATGTCTTGTTCAATATTGGTGAAATTATGGTTATAATCTTGCATGTGTTGGCCGATGGCTGAAAACCTGTTGTATTTTATTGCGTTAGTGTGCTCGTGGTATCTGATAATGAAGTTTCTCCCGGTTTGCCCGATGTAGGTTTTTTTACAGGTGGTACATTTGATCCTAGAACAAGAACTTACTGATTTCCATGATTATAATTTTTACAACACCCCATTTATACTTTATTCTTTGTTAAAAACCTCTTAGTATGTATATTCCTTGTATTATTAACTATTACCATAATAACATCTCATTTCACTTGTTATTCTTTAAAATAACATTTTCTTAGGATTTCGCCACAAATGATCTTTGCTCCAATACGGCTGATGATGACCCCTAGATGGGTCGAAACTAGTACCGTGTAATTTATAATTTTGTGAATATATTGTAGTATTGAAAAGGTGGAAACGTTTACGTTATTATTATTACTTATACATTATTCTCAGTTCAATACGGACCAAAAACATGAAATTCATAACCATCAATGTTTTCAACAAGTTGTTATAATAAGGGATGTACTTGTAATTAAAATGATTAAGTATTTCAAGTTCCTTTTTATATGGTTAAGCAACAATAGACATATATGATTCGGTTATGATATTTCCATATCTCAAAATTTCAATAACCCAAAATAAATTTTATCCCCCTAGGTGATTCGAGATATTGAGGTTCAACTGTAGTTTCATTCTTGTGCTCACTATGACAACCACCTTGCCATAAGTGGAGAGCATTGGTCTCTCCCTTGGAAATGGAATGTCTGGAACAACAATGAATAAATCTCAAAAGGATAATTTCAACATGGTGGGATAAAAAGAATTTCAACTGGCTTGGACACAAAGATGATGATGATTGTTGTTTTAAGGGGCCTAACATCTAGGTCATCGGCCCCTGGACACAAACATTCAGTCATCTTCTTTCTCTTCGCCTCTCCCCATTTCTACACAGGGTTGGCTTGCTTTCTTGCAAAATTTCTCCCAAATATAACAACTAAGATTTTTTCTTTCAAATCTGCCTTCCTACAAAGGTAGCCCCACACATATACCTTCACCCCTCATAAACATGTATGCATATTCATTTTTAATATTCTGAGGTCTTTAGTTGGATTTAAATTTCTAACTGCATTGAAGAATGTTGAATGTGAGGGTATTAAAGGGTTGTAGTAAGGATGTAGTCCACCTCTGTGGTGTAGTGGTTAGTGTGATTAGCTGCCACCCCCGGAGGCCCGGGTTCGATTCCCGGCTCTGCCACAAAATTTGAAAAGTGGTACGAGGGCTGGAACGGGGTCCACTCGGCCTCGGGAGGCCAACTGAGTAGAGGCGCATTTGATTCCAACCTCAGCCATCTTGGAAGTGTTTTTCCGTGGTTTCCTCACTTCTCCTCCAGGCAAATGCCGGGATAGTACCTAATTCAAGGCCACGGCCGCTTCCTTGTCTATCCCTTCTAATCTTCCCATCCCCCCTCCCTCCCGCAAGGCCCCTGTTCAGCATATCAGGTGAGGCCGCCTGGGCGAGGTACTGGTCATCCTCCCCAATTGTATCCCCAATCCAGAGTCTGAAGCTCCAGAACACTGCCCTTGAGGCGGTAGAAGTGGGATCCCTCGCCGAGTGAAAAGCCGACCCTGGAGGATAACCAGATTAAGAAGAAGTAAGGATGTATAGGAGACGGCACATAAGTGACTGGTACGACCACAATTAGAATATGGTTCCATTATATGGGACCCTCAGCAAGATTACTTGATTTGAGAACTGGAAAAATTCCAAAGAAAAGTAGCACGATTTGTTCTGGGAGATATCAAACAAAGGGTGAGTGTTATGAAAATGTAGCAAACATTGGGCTGGGAAGACTGGGGAGTAAGGAGAAAAGCTTCTCGACCAAGGGGTACGTTCTGAGCTGGCGCTGGAGAGACGGTGTGGAATGACGTTAGTAGATGAATAACGTTGAGTGGTCTTTCTAAAAGTAGGAAGGATCACAGTATGAAGATAATGTTGGAATCCAAGAGGACAAATATTCATTTATAGGAAGAGCAGTTACGGATTTGGAATAATCCACCAAGGGAGACGTTCGATACATTTTCAACTTCTTTGAAATCATTTCAGAAAAGACTAGGGAATAACTGATAGGGATTCTGCCACCTGGTTGAATGCCTTAAATGCAGATCAGTGGAGACTGATTTTTTTTGTAAAGTGTATATGTTTTGTTTATTAAGTGTATATTACAGTGTAAAGTTGTGTATTGTGTATGTATGTATATATACATGCATACGAATGCTGCCTTTGTCCTGATAATAAATATGGTTCAAAAACTGATAACAATGTATTTTCAATTGACCATCATTCGCAGATATTTCCCATCTAAAATCACTAGGATATAATTTTTTATGCATATGTATTGTTTGTATGGCGTCTATTTTCTTGCCTTTCTAGAGTAGGTATCGGTCTCGAAAGCCAAGAATAACGGCCGAGAGGGTTCACCATGCTGACCCCATGACGACACCTAATCTGCAGGTCTTAGGGTTGAGCAGCGGTCGCTTGGTAGTCCCAGCATACTCACTAATAGAAATGTTATATTACAGCAAACTTTTAGCAAATTGCACTCAAATATCTGGACTGAGATGGTGACTTAAGATTTAACAGGATTTATTCAGCAGGCACTACAATCTCATCTCTAAGACACACGGTAAGCCAAGTCTTTCTAAAATCATTATATTAAAAAACACTTTAAAAAACTTGGTATGGCACCACGAGCTCCCAGTGAAAAAAAAAAAAACATAAACCTTGACTGACTCCAAGTAACTGAAGAAATTTATTGTGGGTTCAAAAATACTCTTCTTTTGTTGATGTAGCCTACCTCTGTTCTGGCACTGGAGAGACGGCGTGGAATGACATAAGTAGACCTTTTGCAAGCTCGTCTTCTTCCTCACCACTTTGTTGTAATTTTGAGCGATTTGACTTGACTATTTGTACAATCAATGGCATAAAAGACCTTATTGTGAGATCCACAATTACTTTGCGTTAGTAGAGTACACAATCATGACAACCCTCCAAGTTGATCCATTCACAGCAAGGCAGGAAACTTCCTCCACTAGAAAAATACTTAGGCCTATAGAAAATACATTACATTTGAGTAAGTACACTGAACTACAGTAAACTAAAACAAATTATAGATAGTGAGAACTGAGAACAAGTAATAGCTTACACCAACAACATGATACCTAAGCTAAGGATGAACGAAGCAATACTGTCATTTTTTATTTATTGATTGATTCACTTTATATGGCATAGCTCAGGTTATGAAGCCTGCTGTTATGCCAGACCATCTTATATGTGCTACAATGTGTAAAGGAGAGGGCATATAAGACTCTGGTAAGACTCCAACTAGAGTATGGTTCCAGTGTACGGGACCTTCACCAGGATCAATCGATTCGACAACTAGAAAGAATACAAGGAAAAGCAGCTCAATTTGTTCTAGGTGTTTTTTGAAAAAAACAGTAGTGCTACAAAAATGTTGCAAAGTTTGGACTGAGAAGACTTGGGAGAAACGAGACGAGCTGCAAGACTGTTTGTTAGTGGACAGATGGCGTGGAATGACATTAGTAGACAAATAAATTGGAGTGGTGTTTGTATAAGTAGGAGAGATTACAATATGAAGATAACGTTGGAATTCAAGAGGAAAAATTGGGGCAAATATTTGTTTATAGGAACAGGAGTTACGGACTGGGATAATTTATCCAGGAGATGTTCAATAAATTTCCAAATTCTTTGCAAATATTTAAGAGAAGACTAGGTAAAAAGCAGATTGGGAATCTGCCCCCTAGGCGACTGCCCTAAATGCAGATCAGTTGTAACTGACTGATTGACAGTAGGTACAGAATCTCGCCAAACAAAGCAATTCATAATTTGAAAGCACGCAGAACTTGTCGACATGTAAATATCACAGCAAATAAACTAGTCCTTCAATAAGCGATGTAATATTAATGGAATTCCTTGTTATGCAAGACCTTACCTTAAAATTAATTGACAATCCAAAACATCCAAGGATTCAGGTACTTCAAATTTTGTTGCGAATAAACAACACTACATTTAGATCAACAATTACGATAAAATCAATGAAGCAACAGAGTGTACATTCGTACTGTCATCTACCACCCATTTCCATCGTCAAACATCTGTCAAAAGAAATCGGCTACCAGTTGGAAGCTCGTCTTCTTCATCATTATTTTATAGTAATTTTGATCCAAGGTTTTGTCCAATCAATGGCATACAAAACCTTTCCGCGTTTCATTTACCTATATTCTTGGACTTCATATACAACTAACGATTAAAAGGCAAAAAACACACTTGAGAACCAAGCACATCACCCATCAAAGTAGTAACACACACATATAATATTATACACACTACGATATTCCCGCCAAACGCCGAAGCTACACAAAAGCCAATCGCAAGTGTCAGCGTCGCCAACCTCTGAAATGGCCTAGATCGTACAATAAGCTCTAAAATATCATATTTTCCCAAGAGAGCATCCACAAACTTAAAGCAACCATTAAAAAATTTGTTATGACTCTCAGAAGCAATAGCTCATTCACGCAGCAGCTTACTTCGCAGGAAGCTGACTGGTCTATTCTTGGTTAATAACATGAGATTTCCGAAAACACAAGTACCACTGGTTCTGTTCCACTGACGTATCGTTAATTAGACAGCGGATTTTTAGGCATAAATAGCATAGATTGTAAACTAATTTGGTTTGTAGGAAGCGTCATGCAACCCATTCTTCCATAACGTGGTACGCATTTAACTTTGTCGGTAGTCCTCGAGAGTTCTTGCAAATTTCAAATATTAATTGAAATCTTCATTTCTGTTTGTGCTTCGTAACAACCTATGGTACGGTAATTATAATACATCTAAAAGTAGTTTTAAAATTTATACAGTTCATTGTAGTACCGGAATCTTATTAGAAATTAGGGTGTTTATTCTATTATTGTATATATTTGCGTAGCAGAAATATCAGTAAAAACTCTCGTAGGCCTACTAGAATTCTGTTATTGTAATTAGGTTAGGCTTAACTGCAGTTTAGAATTGTGTAATTCTTGTGTATTCTTGTCGGTATTCAGTAATTAACGGCCGTTTTCATCCTATTATACTTACCAGATATTCTAAAAGGAATTTAATCATGGCTGAGAAATGATATCAAGGATGCAGAATTTTTCTCACGGAACTGGAGTGTGTATCGTAGAAATGGGGAGTATTCACTCTGGTGAAAGAAGAATGTGTAAGCTACGAAAAGGTTACAGATGACAAACATGAAATTCTAGGTGTAAGGCTCATCTCTAAAGATAATAGGCAACTTGATATCTTTGAAGTGTACAGACCGGGAAAGGGTAGCACTGACGCTGATCCGGAATTATTTGATAAGGTAATTAGCTATGTGAGAAAAGATACAGAAAGGAACGTGATTGTAGCGGGTGATCTCAATTTACCAAATGACAATTGGGAAGGAAATTGGAACGATGGGAAGCACGACCAAAAAATTGCAAATAAGTGAATATAGGAAGGACAGCTGATTCAGAAAGAGATTGAACCAACTAGAGGGAAGAATATTCTGGACGTGGTGCTGGTTAAACCAGATGAGCTCTATAGAGAAACCGAAGTAATCGATGGTATTACTGATCGCGAAACTGTTTTTGTCGTAATTAAATATAAATGTGGCGGAAGGGAAGGTCTTAAAAGTAGGACTATTAGGCATTGCCTTATGGCTGATAAAACAGGTATGAGGGAGTTTTAAAAAAGTAACTATGACCGGTGGAAAACGAAACCGGTAAATAAAAATGTAAACAGACCCTGGGACTGGTTGAAAGCAATTGTTGAGGAATGTGAAAAGATGATTGTACCTTTAAAGGAGGTAAGGAATGGTAAAGACCCACTATATAGTAAGGGAGAAGTAAAGAGGCTAAGAAGGAGTCGCAGGCTGGAAATAAATAGAGTTAGAAATAGCTGTGTAAGTAAGGTAAAACTGAAGGAACTTACTAGATAATTGAATCTAGCAAAGAAGTCAGCTAAGGACAACATGATAGCAAGAATGATTAGCAATCTTATACATTTTAGTGAAAAATTGAAGGGTACCGTATGTAAAAGTACTTTAAGGCAGAAACAGGTTCCGAGAAGGACTTTACAGGAATCATTCATGAACAAGGGGAGTGTGTATGTGAGGATCTTCAGAAGGCAGAAGTATTCAGTCAGCAGTATGTATGGGTGGTTGGTTGCAAGGATAATGTCCAGGTAAAGGAGATGACTAATACTAAATAAGTGTTAAGGTTTACCTACGATAACAACGACATTTACAATAAGATACAAAAGTTGAAGACTAGAAAAACGGCTGGAATTGATAAGATTTCTGGGGATGTACAAAAGAGAATGGGCTGGGATATATGAGCATATCTGAAGGACTAATTTGATTATTGTTTGCTTGAAGGAACTATGTCAAATGAATGGAGAGTTGCTATAGTAGCCCCTGTGAACGAATGAAAGGACATAGACATAAAGCTGAAAATTATAGGCCAGTCAGTTTGACATGCATTGCATGTAAGTCTTGGGAAACCGTTATTTCTGAGTAGGCCTATATTAGGCATGCCTTAATTGCGAAATTAATAACTGGTTCTATAGAAGTCAGTTCGTGTTTAGGAAAGGCTACACCACTGAAGCAGAACTTGCAAGATTCCAGCAAGGTATGGCAGATATCTTGGATTCACGAGGTCATATGTACTCTATCGCGACTGACCTATCTAAAGGCCGGTCTCCACTGATTAACATTTAACAACAACATGTTAAATGTTAACTGGTGACACCATCAACATGTGCAATACTGTTTCATTTAACATTGTGTCCACACTTAATAAACATGTTAAACTTGAATTTCTTTGTTTATATATATAGGCCCTAAATACCTATAGTTCATCATATCAATATGTGATAATACATTTAGGTGGTGTCCAGTATTTTCAAATAAGGACAATGGACTCAGATGAAGAGGATTTGGCCCTTTATTGCCACTGTTGCTTCTTGTTATGACTTAGAAATGCAGTTTTATTAGACACATTTCCTCCCGTCATCCTGCTCATTGCTAAAAAAAGCAAACCACTTTGAAGTATAATCTTCGTCCGCTCCCGCACCCGACTTCTGATATTTTTTTTGCAATACTCGACTGTACTGGGAGCGGAGGGAAGCTAGGTTTTTATACAATGCACTCGCGGGAACAATTATAGATAATTTAGAGTTCCTGGAAACCAGTGCCCCCCCCCCAAAAGAAATATTCCCTGAAACTAGAGCGACGATCAGCCGTTGTTTTACGTATGATACGAACAACTTAAGAACTTACGCCGAAATGTTAAATTAACTTAGCGACAAAGAATCTACTAGCAATGCTCAATAGGTCTAATCATAATTCTCCATATTTGTACTGCTTGAATGAAAGGAAAACACTTAGATTGTGATGCACGGGGATATTTCCCTGTAGAGGCCTCAGTATTTGAATGTATTCGTGTGTTGACAAATGTCAAGACATGAGGAAAAGGGCAAAAAGAATGAAATGAAATGGCATATGGCTTTTAGTGCCGGATGGTCCGAGGGCAAGTTCGGATCGCCAGATGCAGGTTTTTTGAGTTGACTCCCGCAGGCAACCTGCGCGTCTTAATGAGGATGAAATGATGGCGAAGACGACACTTGCACCCCGTCCCCGTGGCAGCGAAATTAACCAATTAAATTTAAAATTCCCGACCCTGCCTGGAATCGAATCCGGGACCCCTGTGGCCAAAGGCCAGCACGCTAACCATTTAGCCATGGAGCCGGACAGGAAAAGGGCAATTACCAAGGGATTCTCAGTTGGGGGCCGGAACGTGACCACCGAGATAACTGGGGCCACGGCCAGAAACAGGTGCAAGCTTACCACATAGTGTCAGATTTTGCACAGCGTTTCTACGAAACAACAATGTCCTATGGATCTTCGGGTTGTACCGTGGTTGAGAGATGTGCTGTGTTTAAGTTGCAGCGTTGGGAAGACTGTGGCAGGATTTTGAGCTGCACGTCAGTTCCCCATCTTTTGCCATATAAGTCAATTTTTTTGAAGACGACCATTTCGTCACTGAGAAGCCAAATCTATGTACATCCTCGGTAAGTTATGAAAAAGTTTTTTTTAAAATTCTAACAGTAGCAAGACAATCGCGGATGCGTGCCTAAGTTTGATATGTAGGCCTATATATTTTGTCAAATGCCCGGAGATTGATTGGAACCTCAAATTGCACCATCAAAAGTGCGGGTAAATATTTTTTAATTGGCGGACATGATAACTCAGTTCCAATGGTTCTATCTTCTCATCAGGGCGGCCCAGGCTTGAATCGCAGTCGATGCATGAAACATTTTTAAAATTGGAAGTCACGTTGTATTGATATCGATTCTACTTAAAACACTAGATCCCATCCCTTACCTTTCTTTATACTTTTGAACCATAACCACGTCATGTATGGTGGTGTATTTTGAGTATCCAGCCATTATTCGGGCTTACATTGCACCTTAAATGGTGAGTGTTTGCAGTGGCGCTCCCAATTTCAGTGGGTGGAGTGTAAGTCGAGGCCAGTAGCGTGGATACAACTTTTCCTTGGAAGGGATTTTGAAAAGATTTTTCTACACTGACTGACAGAGCAAATGCAACACCAAGAAGGAGTGGTCAGAACTTTATGCCAATTGCAGGGTAGACTGACGTCACTGAGGTATGCTCATGATGTGAAATGCGCCGCTGTGTTGCGCACGTAGCGAACGATAAATGGGACACGGCGCTGGCGAATGGCCCACTTCGTACCGTGATTTCTCAGCCGACAGTCATTGTAGAACGTGTTGTCGTGTGCCACAGGACACGTGTATAGCTAAGAATGCCAGGCCGCCGTCAACGGAGGCATTTCCAGCAGACAGACGACTTTACGAGGGGTATGGTGATCGGGCTGAGAAGGGCAGGTTGGTCGCTTCGTCAAATCGCAGCCGATACCCATAGGGATGTGTCCACGGTGCAGTGCCTGTGGCGAAGATGGTTGGCGCAGGGACATGTGGCACGTGCGAGGGGACCAGGCGCAGCCCGAGTGACGTCAGCACGCGAGGATCGGCGCATCCGCCGCCAAGCGGTGGCAGCCCCGCACGCCACGTCAACCACCATTCTTCAGCATGTGCAAGACACCCTGGCTGTTCCAATATCGACCAGAACAATTTCCCGTCGATTGGTTGAAGGAGGCCTGCACTCCCGGCGTCCGCTCAGAAGACTACCATTGACTCCAAAGCATAGACGTACACGCCTGGCATGGTGCCGGGCTAGAGCGACTTGGATGAGGGAATGGCGGAACATCGTGTTCTCCGATGAGTCACGCTTCTGTTCTGTCAGTGATAGTCACCGAAGACGAGTGTGGCGTCGGCGTGGAGAAAGGTCAAATCCGGCAGTAACTGTGGAGCGCCCTACCGCTAGACAACGCGGCATCATGGTTTGGGGCGCTATTGCGTATGATTCCACGTCACCTCTAGTGCGTATTCAAGGCACGTTAAATGCCCACCGCTACGTCCAGCATGTGCTGCGGCCGGTGGCACTCCTGTACCTTCAGGGGCTGCCCAATGCTCTGTTTCAGCAGGATAATGCCCGCCCACACACTGCTCGCATCTCCCAACAGGCTCTACGAGGTGTACAGATGCTTCCGTTGCCAGTGTACTCTCCGGATCTCTCACCAATCGAACACGTGTGGGATCTCATTGGACGCCGTTTGCAAACTCTGCCCCAGCCTCGTACGGACGACCAACTGTGGCAAATGGTTGACAGAGAATCGAGAACCATCCCTCAGGACACCATCCGCACTCTTATTGACTCTGTACCTCGACGTGTTTCTGCGTGCATCGCCGCTCGCGGTGGTCCTACATCCTACTGAGTCGATGCCGTGCGAATTGTGTAACCTGCATATCGGTTTGAAATAAACATCAATTATTCGTCCGTGCCGTCTCTGTTTCTTCCCCAACTTTCATCCCTTTCGAACCACTCCTTCTTGGTGTTGCATTTGCTCTGTCAGTCAGTGTATATTTGTTTGGAATTTGCTTTACGTCGCACCGTAGGTCTTATGGCGACGATGGGAAAGGAAAGGGCTAACAGTGAGAACGAAGATACCGTGGCCTTAAGGTACAGCCCCAGCATTTGCCTGGTGTGAAAATGGGGAAACCATGGGAAACCATTTTTAGGTCTGCCGACAGTGGGATTTGAACCCACTATCTCCCGGATGCAAGCACACGGCTGTGCGCCCCTAACAGCACGGCCAACTCGCCCGGTGGATATGAAAAAAAGCCTGTCCTACCGAGTGTGGTGACGGATCTTCAGTAGATATTGATGGTTTTGATTGTTACCATGTAAAATCATAGCTTCTGTACTCTTAACATAAACCTGCTTCATTATTGAAACTGTAGGTAAAATTGATAATATCGTTCTTCGTTTGTGATGAAGTAGAATTTTCAGGGCAACCACTTTGGTAGTACACGTCATGAAGGTGACTACCTTCCAGGTCGTACATATTTCGATTACGGGAGACTTAAGGTCAACTCTACTGCACCCACAAACAAAGTTGTGTCTTCCCCATTCCATGCCTTTCTTAACTCTGTCACTGCCGGGAATCGAATGCAGGATGCCTTAAATCAAATTCTAAAATAAGGAGACCTAAAAGTAACCAGCCGTCCCCGCGGTGTAGGGGTAGCGTGCCTGCCTCTTACCGGAGGCCCCCGGTTCGATTCCCGGCAGCCCAGAGATTTTTACCTGGATCTGAGGGTTGGTTCGATGTACACTCAGCCCACGTGTTTATAATTGAGGAGCTATCTGACGGTGAGATGGCGGCCCCGGTCTAGAAAGCCAAAAATAACGGAGGAGAAGATTCGTCGTGCTGACCATACTACAACTCGTAATCTGTATTCCTCCGGGCTGAACAGCTCTCGCTTGGTAGGCGAGGGCCCTTCGGGGCTCTTACGCCATGGAGTTTGCTTTGGTAAAGTGAACAGAGAAGGAAGCGACGCCGCTGCAAGGCTCTGTAGCTTCCAGCTAGTTCTTCTGTCCGGCCTCGTGCATTTAGGACAGTTGGAAAACGTACGCCGAAATAAATGCTCCTCTTAAAACCTTTGTAAATATACTAACTGCATCTATTTATAACAATGATCACAAACGCCTCCTTTTCATGTGGCTCAGTTGGTTGAGTCGCTGTCCTTTTGAGTCCGAGTTCGCAGGTTCAAATCCCGACTTGGGTCTGTGGCCCTTAAAACGGCGTTGAAGTGGCAACAGCTCCGTGTCGTTGGTTTTGGCGCGTTAATAAAAATGATACATACGAATATTAGCGTCACAAAACTGTAACTTTGTACTACTATTTTCTGTCTCCCAGGCTTGCGAGGCAAACTGATTAACAATTTGCTTTAAGTCGCACCGACACAGATAGGTCTTATGGCGACGGTGGGATAGGAAAGTCCTTGGAGTTGGAAGTAAGCGGCTGTGGCCTTAATTAAGGTACAGACCCAGCATTTTCTTGGTGTGAAAATGGGAAACTACGGGGAGCCATTTTCAGGGCTGCCGACAGTGGGGTTCGAATCCACTATCTCCCGTATGCAAGCTCACAGCTGCGCGCCCATAACGGCGAGGGAAACTAGTAGGACAAGGTAAACCCTACCTAGCATATGTTGTGACGTGACATTTTTCTTTACCAACTATGTTTATATTATATTTATATAAATATTCTATATTTATTTATTTATTTATTTATTTATTTATTTATTTATTTATTTATTTATTTATTTATTTATTTATTTATTTATTAGTGTCTTCTGTACAGTGGCGAAGTTAGGGCTCCAGGCCCTCTCGTATACTTAACCACATACTAATCAGAATATTAAATAAAATACTGAGATACTTAAAATAGTTAAAACTACATAAATTAATAGAATTGAAAATAAATTTAAATATATTACTGACTAAATTTATATTAAAACTAATTAATATTAAAAACTTTTAAAAATGACTAATCCTCAGGTACGCAAACATTCACATTCAGCCATTAAGTCAGCTGTCCTCAGCTGGTAGTCTCGGCAGGTGACCTTAAATCGTGATTTTTAAAAAGCTAGTTTCTCTGACCTGAGCTGGCAGGGAATTCCATAATCTGGCGACAGTCGCCACAAATGATCTATAAACTTCATTTGTGGGGCGCAGTGGAATAGAAGGAATGAATCTAGAACGTGTATTTAAGTTGTGAAATGGTGATAAAAAGATGAATTTAGAAGAAATAAACAGTGGCTGACTTTCAGTTACCATTCTAAACACCATTGTTAAAGTTTGTAGCTGCCGACGTTTATCAGACATCAGCCAAGAGACAGCCTGATAGTATGGGGTGATATGAACATCGTACCCGATATTGTAAATAAATCGCAGGCAGGAATTCAGTGCTCGTTGAATTTTAAGTGTTTCTTCTCTCGTCATGTCAACTGAAACAACGTCACAATAATCAAGAATAGGGAGAATGGGTGTCTGTATTCGTTTGGCCTGTAGCTCAAATGGAAATACATCCTCTGCCCTTTAGAATGTGAAGCACTCCAAAAATCTGTTTACGTATTTCTTTCGTGTAATCAGACCAATGACGTGTTTCATCCATCATTAGGCCGAGATTTTTAACCGTTTTACTGTAGGGAATAATGTTACCATTCAGTAAGATAGACGGGATTGCGACATTGTTTGAGCAGCTCGGTAATTTTCGTGATATTATGTTTGCCTGAGATTCTGTGCAGTTTAGTATAAGAGGGCTTCGTTGTGCATATATATATATATATCGTCGGAGGTCATTGTTAGTATCTTGCCTTGCAATGTCGTTATATTTGAAGATCGTCAGCATAGAGGTTGTGTGTGTTATTTCCTGTCACAGATGGTATGTCATTGATATAAATACAGAAAATTAGAGGCCCTGGAATACTGCCCTGTAGGGCAACACTAAGTTTCATTTTCCATTCAGAGGCCTTGTCGTTTACTGCTGAACGCTGTTGACGGTTACTCAAGGAAGAACTAAAAACCTTAAGCGCAGCCAGGTCGAAATTTAGCAATTTCATTTTCTTTATCATAGTCGGAATTACTATAGTTGCAAAGGCGCTACTGAAGTCAAGAAGGATAAGTATAGTGAGCAGTCGTTTGTCCATAGCGTTTCTAATGTCTTCAGTAACCTTCAAAAGTGCTGTCGCAGTACTGTGACCCTTCTTAAATCCAGATTGCAAAGGGTCCAAAAGAGCATTTTGATTTAGGTATTCCAGAACTTGTTCGTATACTAAACGTTCGAAGTCAGAGGGTGATTGGTTTAAACTCTTTGGTACCGGTATAATATTGGCTGTTTTCCAGACAGTGGGAAAATTTCCGTTTAGTAAACAGTAATTCAGTATGTGCGTCAGTAGTATAGGCAGGACAGCGCCGATAATGTTATGTAGGCCTATAAAATTAATAGGAATATCATCTACACCTGTAGCTTTTGATTTAATGGAATGCAAAGCCTTTTCAACCTGATTTTCTGTGACACTGTGAAATGTGAATGGTGGATTGGCTGGAGGGGAGGGCGGTGAGTCGGTGCAGTTAATTGGGGTAGGTTGAATATTTATTCTACTAAAGTAATCGTTCAGTTCGTCAAGTGGAATGTCAGAAGTCGTCTGTCTCTGTTGATGCTTTCCTATTCCCAGAGCTCTAAGTTGGTCCCATGCGCGATTAGAATTTAAGTTGTTAGCTAAATGCTGGAAATATATACATCTCTTATTTCTGATAAACTGCTTTGTGCGATATTTAAAGATGTGGTAAGATTCGAAGTCTGTGTCGTGTAGGGTTTGTTTGTTTGTTTATAATATCGAAATAACTAGTCACGGTGGGACATCATTCTCTTGGTTTCAACATCTAGCCATGGACAAGAAAGGCGAGAAACCTGTATTCGACGTGTGTGTGTCTGTGTGTGTGTATTTATTTGCAGTATTATTTGTATAAAATTTCACTTCTTTATTGCTTAACACATGACCATTATTACAATTACATTGCCGTATTTATTCTAAACCAGAATATTGCATCTATACTCACACTGTTTATTCTTGCATTCATTTCGCTTATACACGGAATATATGAAATGCTGCAGTTATGTTGGGATGGGAGTAACAGAGGTAGCCGGTGGGGGAGATAAATATTGTCGTCCAAGGAGTCCAGACACCCCAGGAGTTTTAACGAATCTACTTTTATTAAGCATGTTACATATAATGTATATTAATATTAGCTTCCGGTGTCCGACTCATTGGCTGAATGATTAATGCTGAGGCCTTCAGTTCAGAGGGTCCCGGGTTCGATTTCCGGCCAGGTCGGAGATTTTAATCGCGCCTGGTTAATTATTCCGGCTCGGGGACTAGGCGTTTGTCCCAACACTTTACTCTTCATATTCAGACAACATACTACACTACCAACTACCAAAGAAACACACAAGAGTGATTACATCACTCCATATAGGGTTGGCGTCGGGAAGGACATCCGGCCGTAAAACAGGGCCAAATCAACATATGCGGCATAGTTCGCACCCGCGACCCCACAGATGTGGGAAAAGTGGGGGTGGAAGAAGAAGAAGAAGAAGAAGAAGAAGAAGAATACTGTTAGCTTCCGCAATCCGCACGAATCCACCACTTTTACTTGGATCCAAGGACACTAATTTCCTTTCTTAGGTATTCTACACCACCTACACTCTGAAAGTTTGGACACCTATCAAAATAAAATTCTGGATGAATGGCCCCCCAAACTGAAATCCTGGCTACGCTACTGCTGGAAACTGTCGGCTTTCTTCGCTTTATCTCTGTATTCCTTTGATGAACATCCCACAAAAAGGCCTTTCTATTATATAATTAATTAATTCCAAAGTAATCTTGCTCCACTCCATTTCTGACTATACATTTTAGTACAGTGCAAAGAGAACGACACACGTGCGCGTACCGGTACTGTATTTGTAGCTTATAACAAAGAGAATGAGTGTTGCGGAGTGTTGTAATTAATAATCCTACTTCACGAGAAGCACGTCGTTTGTGCCGTTTGGCCATCTGTTGACATGGAAATGGCAAGGAATTTGCCGAAGTTGTGCCAACATCTCACGAACAACGAATTGACTTGACATGTTTTCCACCTGGAGCGGAAAACACGCCAACATGTTAAAAGTGTCAACTTCAACATTCTGAGTTAACATGCAAAGTCAATTGGAAGACACAATCACAACATACATGTCAATTGTAACATGTTAAATTTAATATGTTGGTGTTAAATGTTAATCAGTGGAGACCGACCTTAAGGCATTTGATAGGGTAGATCATGGGAGACTACTGGCAAAAATGAGTGCAATTGTACTAGACAAAAGAGTGACTGAATGGGTTGCTATATTTCTAGAATATAGATATCAGAGGATTAGAGTAGGCGAAGCTTTATCTGGCCCTGTAATAATTAAAAGTGGAATTCCTCAAGGCAGTATTATTGGACATTTGTGTTTTCCTTAAATATATAAATGACATGAGTAATGACGTGGAATCAGAGATAAAGCATTTTGCGCGTTAAATTATTTTGTACAGAGTAATAAATAAGTTAGATAATTGAGAGAAACTGCAAAATGACCTCGACAATGTTGAGTCATGGACAGTAGGCAACGGTATGATGACAAACGGGGTTAAACGTCAGGTTGTGTTTTTAACAAATAGGAAAATTCCTCTCGGTTTTAATTACTGCGTTGATGGGGGTGAAAGTAATTTTTGGGAATCGTTGTAAATATCTACGTGGCAATATAAGGAAAGATCTTCAATGGGGTAATCACATAAATGGGATTCTAAATAAAGGGAACAGATCCCTGCGTACGGTGATAAGTGAATTTAGAGGTTGTCGTAACGATGTATAGGAGAGGGCATACATGTTTCTAGTAAGACCCCAACTAGGGTATGGTTGCAGTGTATGGGACGCTCACCAGGATTACTTGATTCAAGAACTGAAAAAAGTCCAATGAAATCATCTCGATTTGTCTGAGTAATTTCAGACAAAAGTGTAGCGTTACAAAATTGTCACAAAGTTTGAGCTGGGAAGACTTGGGAGAAAGGAGACGAGCTGCTCGACTAAGAGGTATGCTTCTAGCTGTCATTGGAGAGATGACATGGGATTACAGTAGTAGATGAATAATTTAGAGTGGTGTCTTTAAATGTAGGAAAGATCACAACATGAAGATAAAGTTGGAATTTAAGAGGACAAATTGGGGCAAACATTCGTTTATAGGAAGGGGAGTTAGGTATTAGAATGACGTTACCAGGGGAGATGTTCAATAAATTTCCAATTTCTTTGCAATCATTTTAAAAAGGCCAGGAAAGCAAGAGATTGGGAATCTGCCACCCCGGCGACTGCCCTAAATACAGATCAGTAGTGTTTGATTGATTGATTGCTAGATTGATTGATTGATTCATTGATTGATTGATTGATTGATTGGTTGATTGATTGATTGATTGATTGATTGATTGATTGATTGATTGATTGATTGATTGATTGATTGATTGATTGATTGATTGATTGATTGATTGATTGATTGATTGATTGATTGATTGATTGATTGATTGGTATATATCCTTTCATAGGTAACTAAATTAATTTATGACATCTTATTCAAGACGGTAACATTTCAATCGCTGACTACATAATAACTGTATAGAGACGTTGAATTATAATAATAATAATAATAAAAATAATAATAATAATAATAATAATAATAATAATAATAATAATAATAATAATAATAATAATTATATTAATATTATTATTATTATTATTATTATTATTATTATTATTATTATTATTATTATTATTATTATTATTATATGGGGTGGACCAAAAGTCATTACCCATGGAAAACATTAAAATAATCTTGCTTTTTTAGATAATTATTGATGCAAATCCCAGAGTGCACAGCTATTAAATAAAACAACTGACGCGTATATCTGTTAATATGTTCATTGGTCATTGTTGATTCTAACCAGTTGTGAAGATGTGTTCTAATGAAGGAATAATTTTTGCTCTTAATACTTGGTACAAAGGTGGTTATAATTAATAATAAATTAGTGGAATAATAATTTCAGCACTGTTTCACCAGCAAGGAATCTTTCTATAATTTGCGAAAACGTTTTGAAACAAGTGGATCTGCAGCGGATTGACCCAGGTCAAGTAGGCCATCACTAAGTGGTGAAACTAAGCTTAAAGTTTTGCAAGCGGTTTTCCAGAGCCCTAAAATGTCTACTCGTAGGCTATCTCTCGAACAGGATACTTCTAGAAATTCTGTAATGAGAATTTTACTTAAGGCCAAATTCGGGCATTACATACTGTACCCCATCTCATCCTTGAGCTATTTGAAGACGTTCCTCATCGTATGCTTCACTTTTGGAAGACAGTATTAAATGAAATTAGAGATGGTGATAACGGATTGTTTTCTAAGATAATTTGGAGTGATGAGGCAACTTTCAAATTATCAAGCCATGTAAACAGACACATCTGTATGTATTGGTGTACAGCGAGCCATAGCATTGTGTTTGAGAGGCAGTAAAATCAATCTTGTGTTACCATTTGGGGTGGTATCTCATGTCGTGGACTAATTGGGCTTTGGTTCTTTGATGGAACATTAACTAGAGTGAGCCGGAACTACCTGGAAATGTTGACAACGTGTGCTATACCGTGGCTATAAATAACCTATGACAAATTCAACTCACTTTATTTTCAACATGATGGATCCCCACCGCATTACGCAACAGCTGTACGAAACTACGTTGATGAGGCATTTGTTAGGAAAGTTATTGGACGGTGAGGGGCAATTGAAATGCCACGTAGATCTCCTTACTTCACGCCAATGCCTTCTTCTTTTGGGGTTTTGTTAAAGATAAAGTGTATGCTACAAAACCGCAAACAATTGAGAACTTGAAAGAAGCTATTTACACCGCTCTTGAAGCGTAGAATCTAGAAAACTACAGTGTAAACAAGTACCCTTAAGCGTCCTAGGTCGTCTGACAAAATGTATCAACAAAAATGGAAAGCAATTCGAGAAATAATGTAATAAATAATCGTGTAGCTTCAATAAATTGTGCAGTTATTTCAGAATTCTACTTGTTTGTTTTATCTTCAATTAGGTACCATTATGGTGGGTGGGTAGTGTATTTTATTTTGGAAGTTGCTTTACGTCGCACCGACACAGACAGGTTTTATGGCGACGATGGGAGAGGAAAGGGCTAGGAATTGGTAGAAAGAAGCCATGGCTTTAATTAGGGTACAGCCCCGGCATTCGCCTGGTGTGAAAATGGGAAACCACGGAAAACCATCTTCAGGGCAGCCGACAGTGGGGTTCGAATCCGCTATCTCCCGAATATTGGATACTTAAGCGACTGCAGCTATCGAGCTCGGTGTAGTGTCTTCTGGCCCACCCTCTACCTTCATGGCCTCCCGAAGGTATCACCAACTTGACGAAGGCAAAATACATTTTGCCGGGTGTTTGGAGGCTTGCATGTTCAAATGGTCCTTAGGGCTATGCCGGCGGGAGCACATGCTTCTGGTAGGGCCACCCAAGCCGGACAGGTCTAAGGTGATGATCCAGACTAAGAGTGATATCCTGGTCCTCCAGGTTGGAGGTTGGGCGTAGGGTTAACTCCCCTGCCTCGTAAAAAGACAAATGTTACGGATACCTTAAGACATGCTACAGGAATAGCGGATAACTTGGTGACGACCCGGCGAGAAAAACGGCTTAAGAGAAGGAAAAATATCATAGTAGCAACGTGGAATATACGGACATTAAAGAGACCTAGCAAGTTGAAGGAATTAAGGAATGAACTGGATAAGTATCGAGTGAAAATAGCAGCATTGCAGGAGCTAAGATGGAAGGGGCAAGGGATGATAATGTCTGGTCAACATATCCTGATGTACAGTGGAGGAGAAGAAGGCAGTAATGGCACAGGATTCCTCATACGAAAGTCTGTAAAGCAAAGCGTGGTCAACTTTACTGCAATCAACGATAGGATGTGCTCTTTGAGACTTCGATCAAAGTTCTTCAATGTTACAATGTTTTGTGTGTATACCCCTAAAGAATAGGCAGAAGAGGAGGAAAGAGATGCATTTTACGCCAAATTGGAGGATGAAATTAACAAAGTTCAAAGACATGATGTGAAAATGATCCTTGGAGATCTAAATGCAAAGACTGGAAGAGAAGAGGTGTATAAACACATAGTAGGGAAAGAAAGCTTGCACGAAGTCAGTAATGATAATGGTTTTAGACTTACTGACTTTGCGAGTGGGAAGCAGATGATAATCAAAAGTACTTTGCACCCGCGGCAAAACATAAAGAAGGAGACATGGATACCACCAGATGGTGTAACAGGAAGTCAAATAGACCATGTTATCATAAATAGGCGGCATGCATCAGACATCATGGATGTTGGAAGTTGTAGAGGTGCTGATGCTGATTCAGACCATTATCTTGTGAGGATAAAATACAGACAAAAATAGACTTCGCAAGGACGGAAAAAGTAAGAAGAAAGATAAAGCATAATGTAGAGGGTCTGAAAAACGAGAAATTGCAAGAGAAATACAAGAAGAATATAGCAGAATCCTTGGAAATAAGAACGGAGTTACGGGAGAAAGGAGAAGTGGAAAGTGAGTGGGAGATACTGAGAACAGTTCTCAGTGAAGTTGCAGATGATACTTTGGGGAAGAAGGAACGTGTAAAGAGAGCAGAAAGGTTTGATGAAGAATGCTTAACACTAATTCAAGGGAGGAATGAAGCTAGGAAAATAATGCTTCAAAGGAGGACAAGGCAAGCGGTGGAAGAGTACAGGGAGAAGCGGAGAAGAGCAGATAAGATATGTAGATCCAAGAAGAGAGCTTTTGAGATTAAGAGAATCGAAGAACTGGATGAAATGAAGGATGGAAATGAGGTACGAAAGTTTTATGACAGAACAAAAGATCTTAAGGGAGGATTTCAACCAAGAGCTATTTTCTGAATGGAAACCCCATCGGTGACGAAAGCAAAGTGCTTGAAAGTTGGCAGGAGTATTTTTATAAGGTACTCAATGGAAATAATGAAGATGATATAGACGAGGAAAACATCAGTGATGATGAGGAAAAGAGAGAATTGAATGAAGAGTTAATAGAGCAGCCAGATTTAGAAGAGGTCAGGATGGCAATTAAAGCATTAAAGAATAACAAAGCCCCAGGTGAAGATGGGATGGAGACAGAACTGTTGAGATAAGGGGGAGAAGGAGTGGAGAAGGCTGTTCATGAGCTGATAAAGGAGGTTTGGGTGAAGGAGCAAATGCCCAAGGATTGGACATTGGGCATACTTTTTCCAATACATAAGAAAGGAGATAAGGCAGTATGCGGAAATTACCGAGGGATTACTTTGCTGGATGGAGCTTACAAGATTTTCAGTAAGATATTACCCTCAAGACTGGAACCATGGATGGAATGGACACTAGGGGATTACCAAGCAGGTTTTAGAAAAAGTCACTCTACATTGAATGAAATGTTTATATTGCGACAATTACTGGAGAAGTTTATGAGTGTGACCAGCAGCTGCACCAGCTATATGTTGATTTTACACGGGCATACGACAGTCTAGATAGAGGCAGAATTTATAAAATTATGAGAGAGTTTGGAATCCCAATGAAATTGGTTAGGTTGAAAGAAATGACCTTGAAAACAACAGTATGCAAGGTGAGAGTTGAACAGGATCTGTCAGAGGCATTTTTAGTTGAAAAGGGGCTGCGACCAGGGGATGTTCTCTCCACACCCCTATTCAATTTAGCACTGGAAAAAGTAATACGCCAACTACCCATCAAACCAGGGGAACCATCCTGAACAGATTAGTACAAGTGATAGCATATGCTGATGATGTGGCAATCATTGCACGAAACGAAAGAGCTTTTGAAGTGAACTATGCTTTGTTAGAAGAGAAAGCACGGGACTTAGGGCTAGAAGTGAATATAAATAAAAAAATAGGAAGATGGGAGAGACAGAGGGAGCAGGAGAAAGTACCACAGTGAGAATACATGGGAAGGAATATCAGAGAGTTACAACTTTCAAATATCTAGGCTCAATAATAACTGCAGACAATAAAACCTCTGTGCAAATACAGGAAAGGATAACGCCTTGCAAAATATGTTTAAATTCCAGAATGTCAGTAGGAATACTGAAATAAAAATATACACAACAGTACAAAGACCTATAGTGATGTACGGCTCAGAATGCTGGGTGATGACTATTAGATAAGAACAGTGGCTCTTACGTTGGGAAAGGAAGATAATGAGAAACGTAGTTGGAGCAGTTAGAGATCAGGATGGATGGAGAATGAGGACAAATGCAGAGCTGCAAGGATTATCTGGCCAGCCAGATATTGTTGTTGAAATTAAGCAGGGAAAATTTGGTGGGCTGGTTATGTTCAGAGAATGGCAGAAACCAGTACTGTCAAAAAATTATTTATACGAAAACCGGAAGGAAGAAGGAGGAGAGGAAATCCCAGGAAGAGATGGATTGATGATGTTGAGGATGTCCTTAGAAAGATGGGAGTTAAATGCTGGAGAAGGAAAGCCGAGGACTGAGACGATTGGAGGCAGATGATTAAGGAGGCCAAGGACCTACATGGACTGCAGCGCCGACCAGTAAGTAAGTTTATCTTCGTTGAAGAACTATTATTTTACTTGGAGATTTCCGCTGGATAATAAAGATTTATTGAAAAGGTGGGTTATCACTGTCAAGCGAAAAGGATTTGTGCCCAACAAGTACATTTATATTTGTAGTGCACATTTCGTGCCCGAGGATTGTGAACCTTGGCCTTATGGTGAAAAATGCTCAAGAATTAGAAATGCAGTTCCATGTGTGTTCGACTTTCCGGGACACCTGAAACTCGTAAAACAAAAGAAAAGTATCACAGCACAGAAGTAGTTCTCCAGCTATTGACAATAACCCCAATTCAGAGCCTCAACCCGGCCCTTCTTTTATTACAGATCAATATTATGGTGCTACAAAATATTCAACAAACTAACACCCAGCTCTCTCCAAACAGACAGCATTTAAGAAACATTTCAAGAGCACTCAACAACAGGTACGCGGCAATTAATAAAAAATCAAGTATACTGTAAAGATTTATTCTGTGAACAGAAAGATGATAATCTCGTTAATGAGCATTCTGCTGCTGTTTTACACAGTAACTTTTCTGGAGTAGCCCTGGAACCTTTTAATAATCAGCTAATACATGATCAAGTTTTTCAAACGGTAAAAGACATCCAGGCGAACACAATAAATTTGCATTTACTCTTAATTTCTATTACCCAAGAGCTTATGAGTATTTGAGACAGATCTTCACTCTGCCTCCACCAAGTTCACTAGAAAATGGGATGGATTCTGTACAATGCAATCCTGGCAGGGGCGAATGCTGGTCATGAAACTCAGGCTTGCTCTTCCATTCGTGAAAGTTGGTGGGATGGGACATGCATAGTTCTGAATGAATAAAATTTATAAACCCAAAACTCGCTAAATCACATGAAGATTTTAATCATCGGGTACATGAACATGCATTCAAACTGGTTACGTCACACCTTCAAGAATGGCCAAAAGAATAACAACAATCAGACACATTTTGTAATTATTAACAAATCATGACAAGCCAGTGATTATATAATTTAAACAAGTAAACGTCAAACTATGTACACAGAAAAATTGCAACTATTTATTAGATCTTCCTACTTGAAAACAAACTCTACCCTGCGGCTTCTCTTTACAAAACCATCAATAACTTCATCATAGAAAGAGGACTGTAATCTAATTTTTGCAAGCAATCCTTTTTCAATCGACAACATTGCTAATGATGATAGCCTCTCCTGACCTTGAGTCGATCTGCAATATATATTAATGCGTATCAGTGTTGAAAAAGAACGTTCTGCAGAGGATGTAGTCGCAGGAATTGTTGCTACAATTTGATGAGCTTGAAAATTTCTGGCATACACATGTACAATTTATTAGTATGCATAAACTGCATTAAGTCTAAAACACTTTTCTCTTTAAAATCAGAAGATGAATATATCACACTTAATTCGGTTCTTAAACGAACAATGTCCAAAAATGACCCATAGGTATTTTCTAGGGCAGTAACATCACTGTCTGGAAACCTATTTCTGTGTTTCTGAAACAAATCACAATCCAACAGCGAGAAGAGCGCAAATTTCTTTATGCATTTAAAACGCTCTCCTATTTGGACAAGTACATTGTCAATAAATTCATTCAATAGACATTTGTATTTTGATTTTTCTGGTTTACCACTAATTCTTCGATTTTTAGAGCGCGGCTGTCCTCCATAAACATCAATTTCAGTATCAACATGTCCATACAAACTATCAAAATCTTCATCTCTCATAGACTGGATATTTAAAAAGAGCCCCTCAACCTTCTTGTCACAGTACTGAATATCCAGACTTTTTGTTTGTGAAATATTGAACACAGTATCGGAGAATGAAAAAGTCTTGGAGAGCACTGCCAGCAGAAATCTAGTGTTGAATTTAAGTAAGAAGAACAAAAATCCTTGTGCTTTCAATGTAGTCAATTTCTCCCAGTCGTCTGAAGTATCCTGTACATGTTGAAAGAATTTCACCAGCGTATCACAATATTCCTTCACAGTATTAATAAGACGTGAAGCAAAATTCCATTTCGTTGGTGCTGCTGTTGGCAACTTTTTCTGAACAAAATCTCGAAGAGTTCTCTTTGTACACTTCGAAAAAAAGCAGCAAGTCCTGACATTGTTTGGAAGAAAATTGTACATCCTTTGATTTTTGAAGCAGACTGCTGTAGTGTTAAATTCAATAGGTGGCTAAAACAATGCACAAATGTCGCATATGGATACTGGTCTTGAAGTAGTTTATTAAGCCCATTCACATGACCGGCGAAGTCAGCAGCACCGTCATATGTTTGAGCCACAATCTTTTCCTCACAACTGAACTCTTTTAAAATAGCACGAACATGATTTAAGAGGGCTCCAGCAGTGCGATCTTTACTGACGTCAGCAAAACCAAGAAACCTCTTTTGAATGTCCCCACTTTCATTTACAAAACGGAGTAAAGTAGACAGTTGTGGCTTATTAATAATATCGGACGTTTCGTCCAACATTTTTGCCACAAAAGTCGTCTGAAGTATCCTGTACATGTTGAAAGAATTTCACCAGCGTATCATAATATCAATCAATCAATCAATCAATCAATCAATCAATCAATCAATCAATCAATCAATCAATCAATCAATCAATCAATCAATCAATCAATCAATCAATCAATCAATCAATCAATCAATCAATCAATCAATCAATCAATCAATCAATCAATCAATCAATCAATCAATCAATCAATCAATCAATCAATCAATCAATCAATCAATCAATCAATCAATCAATCAATCAATCAATCAATCAATACTGATCTGCATTTAGGGCAGTCGCCCAGGTGGCAGATTCCCTATCTGTTGCTTTCCTAGCCTTTTCCGAAATGATTTCAAAGAAATTGGAAATTTATTGAACATCTCCCTTGGTAAGTTATTCCAATCCCTAACTCCCCTTCCTATAAACGATATTTGCCCCAATTTGTCCTCTTGAATTCCAACTTTATCTTCATATTGTGATCTTTCCTACTTTTATAGACGCCATTCAAACCTATTCGTCTACTAATGTCATTCCACGCCATCTCTCCGCTGACAGCTCGGAGCATACCACTTAGTCGAGCAGCTCTTCTTCTTTCTCTCAATTCTTCCCAACCCAAACATTGGAACATTTTTGTAACGCTACTCTTTTGTCGGAAATCACCCAGAACAAATCGAGCTGCTTTTCTTTGGATTTTTTCCAGTTCTTGAATCAGGTAATCCTGGTGAGGGTCCCATACACTGGAACCATACTCTAGTTGGGGTCTTACCAGAGACTTATATGCACTCTCCTTTACATCCTTACTACAACCCCTAAACACCCTCATGACCATGTGCAGAGATCGGTACCCTTTATTTACAATCCCATTTATGTGATTACCCCAGTGAAGATCTTTCCTTATATTAACACCTAGATACTTACAATGATCCCCAAAAGGAACTTTCACCCCATCAACGCAGTAATTAAAACTAAGAGGACTTTTCCTATTTGTGAAACTCGCAACCTGACTTTTAGCCCCGTTTATCAACATACCATGGCCTGCTGTCCATCTCACAATATTTTCGAGGTCACGTTGCAGTTGCTCACAATCTTGTAACTTATTTATCACTCTATAGAGAATAACATCATCCGCAAAAAGCCTTACCTCCGATTCCACTCCTTTACTCATATCATTTATATATATAAGAAAACATAACGGTCCGATAACACTGCCCTGAGGAACTCCCCTCTCAACTATTACAGGGTCAGACAAAGCTTCACCTACTCTAACTCTCTGAGATCTATTTTCTAGAAATATAGCAACCCATTCAGTCACTATTTTGTCTAGTCCAATTGCACTCATTTTTGCCAGTAGTCTCCCATGATCCACCCTATCAAATGCTTTAGACATGTCAATCGCGATACAGTCCATTTGACCTCCAGAATCCAAGATATCTTCTTCACAGTATTAATAAGATCATACCATTCAGCTTATACAGATTTTTGATAAGTTATTGACTTAGTGAATGCCAGAAATCCCTATTTTACTGGCTTTAAAGAGCCCATTTCTGGAGATATGTTAATTATGATGATAAAGATAACTGCTGACTCGATTAGGTGTCTCCTTGGTTTGAACACACCAGACAGTAAACTTGTGATAACCCACAGAAGAAAATGTTTGTACTCGGATTTGTCCTTTCTTCAGTATCAAACCGTTAGCATTAGTTTTACTGACAAGAGAACTGACAAGATTTAGCTACTTGCTAACTTACTGATTCTCAAAAAATCGTCTTGAACAATTGTTTTCATTTATCAGAGGCAAGAATGGTTTTAATAACAATCGTGATGTTCAGCTGAAGGCAAGTTCGAGAAGAATTATTCTTCTCGCAGTTACTGAACTTATTTCTGCTATTAAATCATTTTGGACCGAGCTCGATAGCTGTAGTCGCTTAAGTGCGGCCAGTATCCAGTATTCGGGAGATAGTAGGTTCGAACTCCACTGTCGGCAGCCCTGAAAATGGTTTTCCGTGGTCTCCCATTTTCACACCAGGCAAATGCTGGGGCTGTACCTTAATTAAGGCCACGGCCGTTTCCTTCCCTCTCCTAGCCCTTCCCTGTCCCATCCTCGCCATAAGACCTATCTGTGTCGGTGTGACGTAAAGCAACTAGCAGAAAAAAATCATTTTGGATTGCACACGATGTCCCTCTAAAAATGGTGGAGTCTTTCAGATGAGCTGCCAGAAGAGGATCATATTCACTTATAATTTGAAGAAGTTCGATGTAATTCCCTCTGTTTACGGAAGTTGCAGACTCGTCATGTCCGCGGAATGGTAGTTCCTGTTTTGCTACAAAACACACTGCATCGATCAGGCGTTTAAGTATGTCACGATTTTTCTTTACCTTTTCATTATGAAGTTGGTCACTGATGCGTTTCTGTTCATCCAGCTGGTGGTCGATCCTTGTACGCCCAAAGCTATTTAACTTCAAGAAACACTTCATATGGTTTGCAGATTTCTCATGTCTTGTAATGGACAGTGTCAAGGTGTTGAAATTTCCAAAGCCACTTTTACTCCATACACCGTTATCAGTAGAAAATAGTCAATACGGCCAGCAAAGCAGTCTATTCAGTTTATTGGACCCTGTCAACCAGTGCGTATTACTGTAGTGAGATACAGAGAACGAACGTACATATATTCTATTTTCTCCCTGTGTCTTTAAATGTGGCAGCGCCGGACAGGGCCTGCCATTCTTAATAATGTCTGTTTTCTCTTGAATAGTCCTCCGAGAAAATGGATTTGATAACAAGCTGTCAATAATTCACGGTTCGAAACCCATTGCAGCACGTCAAATCATTCAGAATAGATGATCAGGAACTTATAGTACACTACTCACTGACACCACACACGAGATCTGTAGCTCTCAGACCAGAGCTTCCAACTACACTTCACAAACGTGACAGCTTCCAACCGGCCTTGGAGAGAAGAAACCTGCACGCGCATACATTTCTCGCTGTGTCGACAGCTCCGCTGAAGCTCCTAAGACACGAGCAAGCCTTGCTGGACTCACCAAGATATATGCAACATGCGATTTGTATAATGCAGATGTATTACAGATAAGGTACATATTGTAATTTTTTAACTCGCCTGCTTTAGAAAAATATTGCGCTTGGGCAGCAGCATGCTCGGAGAAATCGCCGCTGAGTCCTGGCTACCTTACTGGTGTCCTCACTGGCATTAATAAAAATCAAGACTGCAGAAGTAGCATTATTAGTAAACACCATGTACATAAAGGAAGGAATTGTGTATAATCCTTCTCTGGGGAAATATGAAGGATTCACAGATTATGGAAATATGTACATTGAAGAACCTGATAGTTTTCCTACACAAACACTAGTTTTCATGTTGGTCGGTTGGTTGGAAGTGTCCAATTGATTATTTCCTTGTTAATAATTTGTCAGGATGAAATCAAGCAAGTTTAATCAGAATTTGCCTGACTTTACCAGCAGATCATGGTATCTCTACCTTGCCACTTAATTGTGATTGTTGTAATGTAAATGTTGAAGGTCTAAAGCAACCAGGTGTCGATTTTGGAATTCTTTGATGGACACAAAACATGACTTCAGTCATCCTGCGTTACAGTACGATGCATAAGTGTTTTATGATGCATGCCTCGTTCTCAAGCTAGCACGCAATGCCCTTGGTGACTTATGTGTGTTGTATGACTCAGATGATATCATTATGAAATTGGATCATATTGTAGGTATGTTTGAGATCCACAGATTCGGAAAAAATGAAGTTGAGTAACAAATTAGGTTTGAGGCACATTCAGTTTCATGAACACAAGATGAATGTTAAAGTAGATGCACAAACTTTGAGTACATCAGTTGGTGATACACTACTTTTCTTAAAGAATTTTTGTTTCAGAATTGTTTTAGATTCTGATCATACCATTCAGCTCATACAGATTTTTGATAAGCTTCTTGACTTAGTGAATGCCAGAAATCCCTATTTTACTGGCCTTAAGGAGCCCATTTCTGGAGATATTTTAATTATGATGATAAAGATAACTGCTGACTCGATTAGGTATCTCCTTTGTTTGAACACACCAGACAGTAAACTTGTGATAACCCACAGAAGAAAATGTTTGTACTCGGATTTGTCATTTTTTCAGTCTCAAATCGCTAGCATTAGATTTTCTGACAAGAGAACTGACAAGATTTAGCTACTTGCTAACTTACTGATTCACAAAAATTCATCTTGAACAATTGTTTTCATGTATCAGAGGCGAGAATGGTTTCAATAACAATCGTGATGTTCAGCTGAAGGCAAGTTCGAGAATAATTTTAGTTTAAAATGAAATTATTCACTCATGGTATTCCAACTGTTTGACTTTCGGTGCAGATTCAGTTAATGCTTTCATTATGTTAAAATGGAGATCTTCAAAATTTCCAGGAAATATACTCACTGAACACCCCTGGAAGCATTTGAAATGCCCTGTAACCTAGACTCTGAAACACTGACAATATACTGAGAAGTAATTTAAAACGGCTTTTATGTTTATTACTGTACCGTAACCTATAAGTAAACGCTGACAGCAATAAATTATCGATTTATAATGATATTAATTTATTATTATTATTATTATTATTATTATTATTATTATTATTATTATTATTATTATTATTATTATTATTATTATTATTATTGTTACCGCGTTTTGATGGTAGGTAGAGGTGTAAGAAGGTGTGGGCGTGAATGGGTCTCAAACTACGGAATCAAAGTTAACGTAAAATTTAACAAGGTTATATTTTCTTTTCAAAATTAGGTAACAACAAATAGAACAGGTACTTAGTAGCCGAAACACAATTGAAAAATACATTTACATAGGTACCCCATTTGGGGCTTCAAAAGTCAGAAACATAATTCTTGGGCAATCAGCTCAGTTTTACCCCAAACACAATTTTAACAGAGGGGCAGAAAACCCCATTCATACCTAGGAGCCCTTGCTCCAAATTACACTGAAAAGCCTCCTCGAGGCATACAATATACCATTTTCAAAAGAGCCACTCGCTCTCAATTTTAAGCCTCTCCCAGGCCACACCAAACTCCACCTTTAAGCTGTCCTCAAAGGACATATACACAGGGGTAAAATACCCAACCTACTGAGGTCTATTAAATGACAAGAAGGTTAATTAAATGACCTCTAAAACAATTTGAGAGGAGGCGAACTTGCACTCCTAATACACTTTGATTAAGACCTACTTGGCGCTAGGCCGTTAATACAAGGGCTAATCCCATACTAAAGAGGTGACTTAAGAAGAGAACAATTTGTTTTACATTATCGAAGAATAGGTTGAGAAAAATAAGTTCACCTCAAAACAATATGAGTGGGAGCTCGAGAGGGTTAGCACTCTCTATCCCAGAATGTAGCTTTACAAGAGAATCGAAGAAAAGAGTAGTTACATTTTAGGAAAAGGTTACATGGTAGAACGCTTCGCACCCGCCCCGAGAGTTAAACTGCTGAGCAAGAAAAGAAAGAATTTATTAATCGGCCATTACCTTATTGTTGACCGCTGCAGAAGAAAGAGGCGCTACCCGCCTCCTGCGATGTACTTAATACACTGAAAGATGGAACAGAAGTGGCCCGGAGACCCAAAAATCAGCAGTTTATAACCTCTCGTGGAAGGTTCTAGGCGTTAGGGGAATGAAAACACCCGCCCACAATTATTTTATTGGCTAGGACCCCGCAATCGATTCAAGTTGGGGGAAGATACATCTGATTGGATAGAAATTAATTTAAGAAATTCGGGATTGGCTACATGCAAAACAAGGGGAAAGAGAGGGGTATACAGCCAACTTAAACAATAACAGAAAGAAATTTAGCAAAGAACAAACATTTGAAATAAAAATTTCTTCAACAAAATAGTTCTTTGACTCCGCACTAGGTTGCACTATTGTTGATCTTCAGTAGTGTCCTCTAGAAGAGAAAGTTCACACTTCTTACTTCAAGCTAAACAAAAACACATCAAAAGTGACACAGTTCAAAAACTCAAAATTTTCCACGTGGTGACATCTTCTGAGAAAGTAGAGAATTAATAGAGTAGATAAAGTTCAACCTTCCTCCAGAAGAGGAGTTTCAACAGGCGCAACTTTTAAATAAACGGTGTAGAGGTGTACCGCCCGGTACAATTATTATGGATTTCTTAGTATGTTTACATGAAATAAGATACAAATTTCCTTTGCAATGCAATAATTTTTTCAATGAATGTGAGTAAATGCAATATAACATAACCTCTGCAAATTATGTTATGGCAGTAAGTACATTGCACACATTATGTTGAAGATAACCTCATAAATATTTTCGCCATGTAAATTATGATATATTTCGTATTTCTCTTTTTTAAGGATGTATGCCACTGATAGTTCATGAACCACAACAGCTGTTTTCCTTTCCTATGCTATCAAACCTTGCCAAATCTTTTCAAATCCTGTCAACCTTCAGCAATGATAAATAATCCTTGACAAAATTTGACATCCTTTCTTGTGAAGTATTGAATTGAAAAAATGATGGTGTACAACAAGGATAAGAGTGGTTTAAAAGGCCGTTATATCTCTATAATTCCAGTAATATTAGAGTAAGGAGAGACAGGACACGGGTAAGAAAAAGGCAGACGTATATTGACTGTCATTGTGGACCGCGTAATCTGTTGTCAAGTTTTTCAATCATGCAGTGTTTGCTCTAGCATCTGATGTGGCAGTTTTAAGACAGCAGTGGGAATCGATACATAGTGTGACATTTATTGTCATAGAGATAGCTTACGACAGTGTGCCTAAACAGTTGGTATGGGACACATTAAGGAAAAAACAAGTTAACAGAGTGGATTATGTATTAAAGCTGTTTTTAAGTGCTATGAACCAAGAATGTGATCTACTCTCCAATAATTTCGTGACAGCACGGGGTTGTCTATCTGAACTTATTCTGTTGTCTTGAAAATAATCTTCTGCGTTGTGTAAAAATTCTCGAGTGGTGTAGTCATCTCGACCCGAAAATTTGGCTGGTTTATCATCTTGAAATTTAACTAGAGTAGCTGTGTTGGGTATGTCCTTCGAATTGTTAGGGATTGATAGAAACAACAAAGTATCTCTTATAATTATACATCATACATTTTAAACTTATTTTAACTCATTTTGACGACACATTCATGTGAAATTAAACTTCAACTTTAACACTGATGATGGACCTTAGTGTCCGAAACCGGTTATGTTTTTAAAAAGTGTGTGCTGATACGACTGAATATAATTAATAATAATAATAAGCAATATCTCTTTGGTTAAATTTTGTAACCTCCTCAGAAGGACTTTCAACCTTGGATTATATTACGGTGTCTTAGTTTTTGATTTCGGTTCGAAGATCTGTCTTGATGTCTTTAACGTCTTTACAGAAAGCTGCTAATTGCACATGGGTGTTTTCCAATTGTACTGTAGAACGTTTATCGAATTCTCCTTGTGTGCTTTTGATAAGTCCTATCTCATTTTAAATTTTTCCTATGTCCGACTTGAAGGAATCTCGAAGACTTTCTCGAATTTGAGCCATTTTAATCTGCGCCTGAGATATGTGGCTGTGCGAATCCTGGAATTCTGATCTAAGTTCTTTTAACTCCGAAGCGAACGACTGTACTGAAGGAAGAACGTCTTTGATGTGAGCACCTCCTCCACTTCCTCATCGGCTTACCCTTCCGTATGTAAAAATTATGTAATGTACTCTGTAGGTGATTATTAAGTAATAGCAGGAGAAGCTCTTGTTTTTTCTGTGTTTAATCATTATATTTTAGAAACTTTTGTTTCTTTTGTATTTGATTTAGCAGCAATCTTTTTTAATTTTAGAAAAAAATTGTGATCTTATAGAATTTCGAACTAGATAAACATTTCACTTGCTGTTTCTTTTATTCAATGTATTGTACTGTATTTATACTTTCTCTTTTAAAGTGCACTGTATGCTATTGTACTGTAAGTCTACTTTCATTATATCTTAAAGCGCATTGTAAACCTTTATTTAATCCTTTTCTTTTTTGAAAAAATAAAATCCAAACTAGATGATCAAAAGTTGTTAAAAAGGTTTTCTTTCAACTATCCTGCGCTGCCTCTCTTTTTATTCCTTGTACTATAACTAAAGTAGGCGTAGGAGAATGAAAAAACATATTTCTTTTTACATTCAAATTTATTGAATGAGAAACTACAGAGTTTTATATAAAATTTTGATTGAATCTTTGACTGCCACCGCGAGGAGAGACCTGCAGAGACAGAATCTTTGACTGCCACCGCGAGGAGAGACCTGCAGAGGAGAAAAAGAAAAATTAGTTGATAGCAGAATAAAACAGAAAAAGCAAGCAAGAAAAAGGAAACTATTATTTAATTTTTCTTGACCTTAATAATTGTTGAATTAGTAACTGATATCAAGCTCGGACGGTGTAGTTGTTGTTGTTGTTGCCACCATGAGGAGAGACCTGCAGAGGAGAAAAAAATAAATTAGTTGGTAGCAGAATAAAACCGAAAATGCAAGCAAGAACAAGGATACCATTATATCTATTTTTCTTCACCTTAATAATTGTTGAATTATTAGCTGATATCAGGCTCGGACGTTGTTGTCGTTGTTAGCTCCTGAATCCTGACAAGCATTGTGTAAGTTCACCTTCAGATGATCTGGTAGATACTCCCAGAGCGCATTTTACTGATGTTGTTCGTAAATAGATAATATGTTTTCAGGGAAGAAAGCCCACTCAAATTTATTGAATCTGCTCACACCTTCTTTCTTAAATTTGTTTATTACTGAACACACTATTCTCATCACACCATTTGATGATTTTAACCAACTATGAACTGCGTGAACGTTGAGCATAGCACAGCTGCCTGAATGTCTTGCAACATGTGGTAAATGACGTGGACAGTCAACAGGGAAACACTCGTTACGCATTGTTCTTAAATCGGGTACACCTTCTATAGTTTTCAAGTCAATTATACATGTACGGGGATACTCTCGCAGTGATAATAGACGTAATTCATTAACACGGTTGCACACAACCAGATATTGGTATTGTTGATCACTGAGAAGATTGAAGAACGACGTAAGCGTGAAATCTAAATTAGGTACACTCATACCTAATAGAGCTGTAGATAACACATTTGTAGATGAATCTATATTAAAACAGTCTATCTCGTAACCTCCGGTAGGTAACTTCTGAATGTCAACTATCACTCCTCTGGGTTTTGCACTCATGGTGTGTTCGATATCGAAGAACTTAAGCAATGAATCCTCTCTCTCTCGTTTATATACACCGTTAGGAAAAAGGGATGAAAAACTCGCGCAAGATTATTGGAAGAAAAATACTTCATTCGTAAGAGGCTTATAATTTATTATGCGATCATGAATAATAATGCAATGCAGAGTAGTGTTGGCTGGAATAGGTCGTTTGTTTCAATTTCAATGCGAACATCTACAGAGGAAGATTTTATCGATTCTAGCTGTTCCATGCAATTAATAACAACAATAGGACAATGCGATTGAAATTCACTTCGTGATATATTCGGTTCGGAACGATTATCATCAAGCTGATAGTACGCATTACGAAACATGATGAACCTATCATACGATTCACTGCAGTCGCCATTGTTAAAATTAACCACAGCTTTTTCATAGGGATAAAAGTTTGAATTTAAGAATACGGCAACGGATCGAATATTACAGTGATCGAACAGAGAAAAAGCATTAATTTTCTTTCTATCGGTTTGGAAGGCAAGCATGAAAACTCTCGGTTTTTCTATTTCTGACGTAGTCATAACAGTCCAATTAATTTTCATTGAATTTGGAATAGTAGGTAACTCGTGATAACTCCACGATCGAAATGCTACAGGAATAGAAGGATTTTTTGGATCAACTTTATGCGTTTAACTTCTTCCTCGTCGGACAGTATTGGAGTTGGTAGCTTTATATATATATTGCGTACTTTGACCTTGGCTCTATCATCCGCGTCGGCTGAAAATAGTGCACATTTGTCATCTCTAGACGAATAACGATAAATTCAAGTTTACAGTTTATAAATGGTTTCCTGTATTTTTCAAATAAACCGCAAAGAACACGCAGTGGGGTGATTGTATGGAACAGCTTTGTAGTTGTGTGAGCAATATTAGCTTCGTTTGGTAGTGTAGAAATTGAAGGAAAATAACTGACATTTTGCAACGCTAGCATTTCATTTTTAGAATAAGAGGCGAAAGTTTTTATAGCACTAGTCGTACCTACACGCCGAGTTCTTTCAATCTCCTTCCCATTCAATTCAATACGAATTTCATCGAAGAGATTTGCTGCAAAGTTTTGATCGGGAGCGTTTGTAGCTGAAGGTGTATTATCTGCGCTTGATCTAACTATTTCACCTTCGATGTGAACATCGGCTTCAGAGGGTAAAAAGACATGTTCTTGGTTGTGTACAGGAACTAGAATTTCATCGTTGTTGTCATTTTTCGTGCCCGCATATGGATGATAGCTCCTTACTTCCCGCCTGGCTACTCTGTTGTCAAATATAACTTTGTCCGTTACGTTGAACGTATTTCTTCTTGATGTTACCGTGATTGTACACAAAAAGAGACTAAAGTAGTTTTAGATAGAGACATAGAATTTATATGCTTTATCTTATAGTAGTAGGTAGCATTGTAAAAAAATCTTTCCGAGTTCTTTCAATTTCCTTCGCATTTAATTTAATACGAATTTCATCGGAATGATTTGCTGCAAACATTTGATCGGGAACGGTTGAAGTTGAAGGTGCATCATCTGTGTTTGATTTAACAATACCACCTTCTATGTAAACATCGGCTTCAGAAGGTACAGGAACTCGAATTTCATAGTTGCTATCATATTTCGTGCCTGCATTTGAACGATAGTATCTTACCTCCCACCTGGCTACTCCGTTATCAATTATAACTTTTTCTGTTACGTTAAACATATTTCTTCTTGATGTTACCTTGATTACACACGAAAAGAGACTAAAGTAGTTTCCGTAGGAGAAATAGAACTTATAGTAGTCGGTAGCCTAGCGATTGCAAAAAGTCTTTATTGTTTGCGGTTAATATTTTCTTGTAGCGTACACGATGAGATTGTTTTTTAGCTTCACTATATATTTTACTACTCTGACTGCTTCCTCTTTTAATCCTCGCTTTTTTGACTGGTTGTTGTAAATTACTACCATGATGTTGTTGTTCAACTGTTCCTTACTCGAATGATAGTACATAAGTGTACGCTTTATGTTATATACGATTACTGTATATTCACTGGACGTATAATTAACTCTACTGTTACATCCTCATTTTGTAATTCGATTGGGTTTTCGAACGGACCTTCGAGTACGACGGATATATGTTGAATAACACCAGTGTTTACCGGTAGGAAGCTTATAGCTGACGGTTGGACTACAATAGGATCGCCTGCTGGAACAAGCGGTTTAGAATTGTATAACGAATGTGTTTGTTTACCGTTGAGGTAGGACCTGGAAACTAACACGAGATTACAACGGACGCGAATCGAGTTTACGCTATTAATTTTAATAATCTCCCCTAAAATATGTAATTTATTAGCTTCATATTTTTGTAGTGAAAATCCTAACAAATCTGCAATTGAGTCGGAAACATCACAGTCTACGTCTAGGTTTGAAGACATTTTACAGCGAAGATAGGTCTTTTCATAAGTAATAGTAATAAGTTTACTATCTCTCTCTAGAGGGTCATTCACCTCTTCGAGAATAGGGAAGTTGTTAATTATTGCTTCTGAACTAGAGCTCCTATTTCTGAACAAGTGTAACAACCTTCCGGTAATGTGATTACAGTTGTTTTGTCTCCCTTCATTTTATTACCAATCTGGTTATTTGTGCTATTAACGCTCATGTTACCTATTTCATTCAGCTGTGATTCCTTTTTCTATTTGTTTACGTCACACCGACACAGATATGCCTGATGGCGACGATCAGCTGTAATTCATATACATTTAACAGATAACCTAAGCTAGTACCAACACTGTTCGGTACATTGAAACCAATGTCAAACGGAGAATGCATAGTCGGTTTGTTGTTAATAGTTGAGATAAAAAACTAAGTTTTGGAGTGTACTCTTGCAGAAATAGTTTCACATTTTTAATAGTTAGCAGACTTTCTATTTTTGCAACGATATCTTCCGCTACACGCAAAATATGTTTTAATTATTCAAATATATATAGCAAACTTATTATTTTTTCTAGTGACATTTCGAATATTACTAGATATAAATAGTGCGGCAAGTCCTGCTTCATAGAAAGAAGCTCTATTCAAATACATCGGGGTTTCTAATACTACATCAATCTTCGAGCCTCTACCCTCGAGTGTGATCCGTCTTTCGTAAGGCATCGTGCACACTGAACACAAATCCTAAAGTCGTGGTTTATTTATACAGTATAAAAATAGTAAACACAAATGACCATAAATTGATGAATTAAAAGTTTGATAAGAATGAAAATTATACCGAATGTAACAGTTTATTTTAAATATTTTAATACCGCTTTAGGGGGGCGTAAATGACCAAAACTATCGAAGTAGTACACATATACACCTCCTTTACCGAACGCAACCCAGTGCGAACCAGATTTACTTAACGGATCTAAATTCAAAATTCAACTCTCATTTTTACGAGAAATTTTCGGTAACGTATCTCGCATAAACACACCTATGAAGTAGGGAATTTTAAACGAAATGCGTAACGATATAGATCTATGTTAGTTAATGCTATATTCGGCATGCCTTCCATTATCTTTTGTATGCTGGAGGATTTAAGTAAATGCCCTTTCCTTTGTTTCGAGTAGAAAGCCCTTTCAAACGCATCGCTTCTAGCGTTCGATTGTGTCGCTTCATTTCTTTTAATTCTTCCTGTGCGGCTTTCGCCTTGTTTACAGCCGATGCTATGCCCGCAGCTCCACTCGCTAGACCGCCCAAGACCGACAAGTCTGCAAATATCGGAAGGAGTGGAAGAAAACCACCTTTCTTTTTTACAGCATCATTTTCTACTTGTCTACCACAACCTACTTTAGTTTTCTCTTTCATAATACCCGTAACTGCTAGTGCAGCTGCTCTTTCTCCCAATGATGCGTCCTGAGAGTTTACACGAGACCAAGCCTTAGAGGCCAAGATTTCATCTGCTTCTTTCCTTCTGTTCTGATCTTTGTATGTAGCATAAGCGATATCGTGTTCTTTACACGCCTTATCTAATAGATTTATTCCTTGATCACCACGCTTAAGTCGTTTTTCTAACTTTATCCCAGGTCCTCAGAATTCATAACCCGGTATGTGCAATTCTAATGGTAAATTATCTATAGCTTTATTAAGAACTTTGCCTATTATTCTTCCTTTCCCTACTCGTTTACATGGAGCTGCAACAACGTTGCGTCTTTGACGCAGCATACTCGTATGAGAGCTCCTGCTAATAAGTGTGTTATTATATACGAATTACATTTTCATACGATGTGCAACTGTTGAATACTAACATGTATTTAAGTTCAGAATTTTTTCTTTTTCTCTTCTTTTTTTGAAGGTAGGTAAGATATATAAATAAGAGAGATATTTTTCTGCCCCCCCTCATTTTACAGCATCATGGGGTACATTCCTCGTCCATTAAATTTAAAATCTGAGGTAGATCGGATAAGGAATTTCGATAGATGGCGTGTACCGTGTATAGACCCCGTAAGTTTAGCTAAAGTTGGATTCTACTACACGGGATACCTGGACGCAGTTAAATGTATTTTTTTCGGAATCAAATTATTTTCGTGGGAAAAAGATGACGATCCGTTAACAGAACACAGAAAATGGTCACCTTCGTGTCGGTATATGAGGGGTTGTGAAGTTGGTAACATATTGTTAGATCTCTATAACACGACTGCTGTTCCAGCACTTCTTAAGAATGGGTGTAGTGTGATGCACGAACCATACTGGAACTAGTCAAGTGAAGCAGAAGGTTAAAAAGTTCGTGTTTATTTAGTTATCAACAATAACTTTGATATAAAAACTACTGTACGTGTTGCTCCGGTGCACTCGATCGTTGAAAATTATTGTTATCATCGAAAGAGGGTGATGATAAAGGTAATAAAAGAATCGTTATCTTTACCTGTGACGAATCTGAACGATACAAAACGTTCAGTGAGAAAGAATAGTAAACATATTAATCTGTTGCCGGACACAATACGCGGTATCATATGCGGACCATCGAATGCAGGGAAGACTAATGTTATGATTAATTTGTTATTGCAACCAAACGGGTTACGATTTGAGAATGTGTATGTTTACTCAAAATCATTGTCGCAGGAGAAATACATTGAACTAGAGAAGCTTTTAAAATCTCTTAAATAAATAAAATGCGAGTTTTACTCTGATCATGAGCAAGTAATACCGCCAGAAAAAGCTCTAAGAAATTCCGTTTTTATTTGTGACGATGTAGCAAGCGACAAACAACAGCACATGAAAGAATACTTTAGTAGAGGTCGACACCATATCGTGGATGTTTTTACTTATGTCAAACCTATTTCTGCATTCCCAAACATCTTATTAGAGACAACGGTAATTTCATTATTCTGTTTAAACAAGATGCAAGAAATCTTCGTCATGTTTACGATGATCACGTAAACACCGACATAAGTTACAACCAGTTCACTGATTTATGTTATCGTTGTTGGTCGCAGTCGAAGTTCAGCTTTCTCGTTATCGATAAGGATAGCGAAATAAGCAATGGTCGATATCGAAATGGATTCGATATATTTTATGAGATATAAATACCACAGTGTATACCTTAACGAACTCATTTTCAAATTGTTGAGTAGAGAAAGAACATCACGATGGCATCAAACAACAGAACTAGTAACGTGTATGTAACGCGACCATCATCACGACGTGATATTGCCACTAAATCATATGTGGATGAAGAAATGTTACTTAATACAAATTACGTAACATCAACATCTGACAGAAACTTAAGTATACATGGTAAACGGTTAAAGAACGTCGGCAATCCTATAAACATGGAATATGCTTGTAATAAAAATTATGTGTTAAAAACCGTCAAGGGTTGTATTAATAAAGAAGAAATACAATGTGACATTTTAGATCTTAAAAATGAAATACGTGACATATGTGAACTAGAAGAGGATACAGTTGATTTTAAGAACAAAAGACTGAAAGAAATAGCTCCAGCGATGAATGGAAACGAAGCAGTTTCTCTTGACACAATGCGTACGCACACTAACAACTTGCAGAGAAATTTGGAGAAACGATTTAATGACTCTCTTATACGTTATTTCGTGGAAGATCACCTTCCTTCGACTGACAATAACCTCAACATGAACAACAAGAGAATATCAGGTGTAGCAGATCCTGAAGAGAAACAAGATGCAATATCACTTTGATTTTTGGAAAAGCATGCAAAAGATAAGCTACTGCAACTGAATGACGATGGATCGATAGATATGCAAAATAAACGAGTAACAAACATCGGCAAACCTATTCATTCGACGGATGCGATTAATAAAGAATACCTAGAATAACATTCAGCAGCGCGAGATGAACTCGAAAACTGAAGAATGAAATAACCAATCAAAAGAAACTAAACGTTGATGTGGGTGGCACGTTGAGTATGGAAAATAAGCGAATTACTAACGTACATAATCCGTTAAATGAGAAAGATGTTGCAAATAAAATCTTTGTAGAACAGTATGCGGCTGCGCGGAGAGAAGTTGACGAGTTAAAACTTGACGTATATAAACTTCAGAAAAATTGTCTACCCGTAGAATCTAACGGAGAATTAAATATGAAGAATAAACGAATTACAAATGTTGATTCTCTATCCACGAGCAAGATGTTGTTAACAAACAGTATTTAGAAACGTTTGCTACTGCAAAAGAAGAGTTTGAAGTGATGATAGAGGAACTGCACAATAAACTAAGAAGAGCTCTTTTCAAATTAAGTCTACGATGAAATCAGTCACTAATATATATGCTACAGAATTGCCGTCTTATGTGTAAGCTTCCCTACACGGGCACACTAACACCGTTAACACTTTCACGTAGTTCTCTGGTATATGCGATGATTAATTATGAGGACAATCCAATCGAATTAGAAGTAGGTGCACCAATTGCTGTAAAGGAATGTGATGAAATTCAATTCCGCCTAAAAACTCCAAAACAATGGAATACTAACGATCTTCCGCTCTATATACTCTTTGAGCAAAGGAGTAAAACAATAGACGTTACACTTCAGTTTAAAAAATGCAGGCGAACATAATGGGAAAAAGTCGTGTAATGAATAAACTAGCAAAATTAAGAAAATAAGTAAAAAAATATAACTCTCTTAAAGCAGTTGTGGCTTTAGACCAACTAAATTTAGAAGAAACATTTAAACCAATAACTGAACCATTAAATAAACTGCAACAGCTTACAGTTAAGTCGAATGGATTAAATACAAAGAAAAGTCGAAAATTAAATACTTATTTAAGTGATGAAGAAGTATCAGAAGAAGAAGCTCTCGACAGAATGGTTACGACTCTCCTGCAAAATTATCTTAACCCACAATTAAGACACATAGTTCATAGAATATTTGGGGTTCGAGTAGTTCATGGAGAACACTATTTAGGGAGTAAAAAATACTGTTTCGCGATAACAATCTTATAATTGACAATTTTAACTATCCTTTAACCGAAGGTCTCCTTGAATTACTATTTCAGAAAGATCCAGACGCACACTTGTATGATGATAAGGATCTGTCAGCTTACAGTCATATACACTGACTGACAGAGCAAATGCAACACCAAGAAGGAGTGGTCAGAACTTTATGCCAATTGCAGGGTAGACTGACGTCACTGAGGTATGCTCATGATGTGAAATGCGCCGCTGTGCTGTGCACGTAACGAACGATAAATGGGACACGGCTTTGGCGAATGGCCCACTTCGTACCGTGATTTCTCAGCCGACAGTCATTGTAGAACGTGTTGTCGTGTGCCACAGGACACGTGTATAGCTAAGAATGCCAGGCCGCCGTCAACGGAGGCATTTCCAGCAGACAGACGACTTTACGAGGGGTATGGTGATAGGGCTGAGAAGGGCAGGTTGGTCGCTTCGTCAAATCGCAGCCGATACCCATAGGGATGTGTCCACGGTGCAGCGCCTGTGGCGAAGATGGTTGGCGCAGGGACATGTGGCACGTGCGAGGGGTCCAGGCGCAGCCCGTGTGACGTCAGCACGCGAGGATCGGCGCATCCGCCGCCAAGCGGTGGCAGCCCCGCACGTCACGTCAACCGCCATTCTTCAGCATGTGCAAGACACCCTGGCTGTTCCAATATCGACCAGAACAATTTCCCGTCGATTGGTTGAAGGAGGCCTGCACTCCCGGCGTCCGCTCAGAAAACTACCATTGACTCCACAGCATAGACGTGCACGCCTGGCATGGTGCCGGGCTAGAGCGACTTGGATGAGGGAATGGCGGAACGTCGTTTTCTCCGATGAGTCACGCTTCTGTTCTGTCAGTGATAGTCACCGCAGACGAGTGTGGCGTCGGCGTGGAGAAAGGTCAAATTCGGCAGTAACTGTGGAGCGCCCTACCGCTAGACAACGCGGCATCATGGTCTGGGGCGCTATTGCGTATGATTCCACGTCACCTCTAGTGCGTATTCAAGGCACGTTAAATGCCCACCGCTACGTGCAGCATGTGCTGCGGCCGGTGGCACTCCCGTACCTTCAGGGGCTGCCCAATGCTCTGTTTAAGCAGGATAATGCCCGCCCACACACTGCTCGCATCTCCCAACAGGCTCTACGAGGTGTACAGATGCTACCGTGGCCAGCGTACTCTCCGGATCTCTCACCAATCGAACACGTATGGGATCTCATTGGACGCCGTTTGCAAACTCTGCCCCAGCCTCGTACGGACGACCAACTGTGGCAAATGGTTGACAGAGAATGGAGAACCATCCCTCAGGACACCATCCGTACTCTTATTGACTCTGTACCTCGACGTGTTTCTGCGTGCATCACCGCTCGCGGTGGTCCTACATCCTACTGAGTCGATGTCGTGCGCATTGTGTAACCTGCATATCGGTTTGAAATAAACATCAATTATTCTTCCGTGCCGACTCTGTTTTTTCCCCAACTTTCATCCCTTTCGAACCACTCCTCCTTGGTGTTGCATTTGCTCTGTCAGTCAGTGTATTATTTACACTAAAGTGCACAGGAGACAGTATGACGCAGGCAAGCAAATGAGAGGCACGAAATCGCTCAAATTAAAAAAAAATATCAAGCCATTAGTAGAAGATGCAAAGGTGAAAAAAGGAAGGAGCACACCAAAATTTGTAAGTGTACCAAATACAAACGTACAGGAAGAGGAACAATAGTAGCTAAGTGGAAAAATGAACAAAGAAATAAGATCGAATTAGTTCATTGGAATGATCCAAACAACTAGTGGAGAGACTGAAAAAGTTAATAGCATCTAGAAGTGCAGGTCATTCGTCACACAAAAACGAAATCTTGTCAATCGAAGAAGAACTTCGAAAACCGAGGTTTATTTAATAAATGAAAACTGCGCGGTGGGACGAATTTCCGTTCGCAAATATATTTAAAGCGGTTAGATTCTCTAAGGATATTTCAGTAATCTATGAAATTGAATGTGAAGACTGAAGAAGCAACTGGCAACAACTGGCTATATTTAGACTCCGATTGAAGAAACGAATAGACGACACAGAACGAATTCTTTTACCCATACTTTATGAACAAAATCAGAGAAGAAATAGCGAAAGAACTCCACGCTCCAGTGCGAAAGAATTTTGAAAGACGGAGCGTTCTTCGCTGGGCAAAGGACGACTTGCATCAGGCTGATCTTGTTAATATGTCTCTGTTTTCGAATGTTAATAGTGGATATAAATACATGTTATCTGTAATTGATGTTTATTCAAAGTATGCATGGGCAGTTCCACTTAAAACTAAAACAGGAAACGAAGTAGTGGAAAATATGGAACTCATCTATTCAAAATGTAAACGCTATCCAAAAGATCTTCAAACTGACAGGGAAAAATAATTTTATAATAAGATTTTTCAACAGTGGATTACAAAAAGAAAAATTAAAAACTATTCGACAGGGAGCAGCTTGAAGGCAAGCGTAGTTGAACGCTTCAATCGAACACTGAAGCAGTGGATGTGGAGGAAATTCTCGGCATGTGGATCATACCACTGGCTTCGTATGCTACCAAAACTATTAGATGAATATAATCGAAAACATCGTACGATTGGTATGAAACCTATAGAAGTCACAAATGATCTACAACAACTTGCAACTGTGTACAAATTACGAGAAATGAAGAAAAAGGATTCTTCTTATCCACCAAAATTTAAACTAGGTGACACAGTACGAATAAGTAAAATTAAGCGATATTTTACAAAGGGCTATACTCCTAATTGGAGTAATGAAATATTTACTGTAGGAAAAGTAAAGGAAACATTACCGAGAACTTACTTGCTTCACGACTATCAAAATAAACCAATATATGGAGCGTTCTATGAACAAGATCTGCAGAAGACAAAACATCCTAAAATATACCTCATTGACAAAATTCTACGCAGAAAGAACAACAAGGTATTAGTCCCTTGGCTAGGATTCGACGCCACGCACAATTCTTGGATTCCGAAGGAATATGTATTCTAAAAAATCAATGGTAAGTACGCTAGTATAATATAAATACATTTTTAAATTTTTTACTCTAATGTCTAATAGATTTACCATCTTATAGTGACCTCTCTCTATTGTTGCAGACTTCCCTTGCTCAGAAAACAGTGCTGTTTATTTTGTTGATGTCAACGTTGGACATTTCCTCAAGCAAGAATATATTTTCGCCTCAACTCTGCATAATTTATTCGAAACATTTATGTAACATGTATCTTAATAAATTATATTAAACAAAATGTAACTGAAGACAACCGTATATATTTCCCCCCCTAAAAGTAGACCCCCTTCCTTCCTTCTTTCTTTCCTAAGAAGAAAGAAACGTATATACATATAGCTACGGTTCTTTTCTTCCTACTCCTTTACGTATCTGTGTTAGTGCGACGTAAAAGATTCTCCTAGATTAGTTTGTCTTCCTGTCTGTTAAGTCAACAGCTCAGTGGCTGGTTGGATCCTCAAATAGCACCATCAAAAGTCATGCGGCTATAAGGAAACCCCAAACACCAATGGCAGCACCAAAATGAGGCATACTAGGCAAGATGAGGAGTGAGGTAGTTTACAATTGCTTTCCTCACTGGGTCAGAAAGTACCATTGTAGCATGACTGACCCTATGATCAGCACCTTTCATAACACTCATATACACTAGTCGTGCTCTGAATGTTATTACTCAGCACTACCCATACCCCAGCAACTTCCATATTGTCACAGCGATGGATGTTGACTGGGACTTCGGTGGAAGCTACACTTTACTCTGGCCTGTGCCAAGAGAAGAAAAGAGCAGAAAAAAAGAAAGGAAGGAAATGTAAAAGATATATACACTCTCCTATAACGGTTCGAATAAATTCAATTCTCCTCCTCCTCCAGGTTCTCCCACTTCTTCTTCCACTATAATGAAAGGAAAATTTAATGTAGAATTAAATCTTCCCCGATCCTACAATAGACGTTTTCTTGAAATGAAAAAAAAGTTGAAACTCGCCAATTACATCTTCGTCACTTCTGTAAGAAACTATTAATTCCCCTAGCTTTATTATTATATTGCTTCAGGAAAAGTAGCAGAAGCCGCGGGGAAAGAATAGTGGGAAGTGTGGACTCTCGCGCTGAGAAATAACATGAGAGTACAGACTAACGAACAGCCGAAACCCTTCGTTAGTAAAATCTCTAATTCTATTTGCTACAGCGCGTTCAAACGCGCCCTCCACTTCGCTAATACTATTCAACTCACACTGCTCTTTTAATGTGATAATTTCCTGCAGCGCTATAAGTTTAGCAAAGAGGCTTCGTTGCACAGTTGACATGGTACCGTAGATGTTCCAAAGCTTTCGAAACTTTGTCGTACTTTCAGCAAGCGAATCGCACTATATATATATCCGTTCTAACGGGGACATGTAATTTGGAAAACTACTTTCTAAAAACCTGCTTGGGTTCAACATCTGCTAGTAACCTGCGTGCCGCACTTCAATTTACGTATCCTTCTTCGTAGCCTGAGGGGATGAAAGAGTGGTCAAAGCACGACCATGACCACCAATGACCGCGAAAGAGGTAGGCGTTTGACTGGTTTAGGGGAAAGCTGCTTGCAGAAAACATCCGGGTTTGATATTCACTACAAAGCGACGTTCTATTTAAAACGCATGTGTACGAAATAATATTTTACACACAATAAAGTCGTGTCTGGTAATGTGAGATTATCTTACACCTAGCATTAATTTTTATATAAAACAAGCGAATTCGCTCACATCTTTAGTTAGCTACCCAGAAGAGAGCAACTTCGATCCTCCGCGTTGCCAGTCATAAAATAATTATCTGTAGTTCGCTATTTTCACACTAGGCAACTGCTAAGGGAGGTGTACCTTAAAGCTATCTGCACTATAAAACATGTCAGTGTGACGTAATGTCAATTGTAGCATACTATTTAAAATGTGTGTGAATAAATAGTAAGGTATTTTCACAGTTGGCATCAGCGTGTGTCAACGATCATGGAGCGACAAGTAAAGAATAAGTTTGGCGAGAAGAAAAACCCTGAAGCTAACAGTAATATCCAGTGTAAATGTGAAGTTTGTACACCTAATATTAAACCTGACGCGTTACGTACTATATATTTCTCACTAGTAAGTAAGGCTCTTACATCATACTATAGACATGGCAGTTTACTTCGAATGCCACAACATCTAATTAACTATTTACCATCTGGGTTTCTCTCAACATATGCCGCTAAAAATTTTATGAGGCATGGGAGAAACTTCCCTTCTACACAAAAGCATTACTGGAAATAGCAGTTTGTCGACTTTGCATTAGACATTTTAGACATCGTGGAGAAGATGATGTTGGTTTTGACGGTCCGAATCCAATGATTAAGGACTGTAAGGCATGTAAGAAAGAATTTAAAAATGTATTTTGAACTAACAGGTAAATAAAGCAGTGTGATGTTCCACTTATTATTCGAGTTGCTTGAATAATTCTTCCTAACCTATATAAGCATACACGTGTTTTTGTGTTTCACTAGGCAAATGATATAAGCCACGATTCTTCCCCCCACAGAATTTTTTTTCCTATCATTATAAGACCTACCTGTGTAGCTGCGAAAAACTGTAGCTTTTACTCACATAATGTCTCAAGTCGGAGGTTGATTAAGGAATAATTCGTAATATTTTATTTCAGAAAAGACATGTTTTATTTCACGGATTTTCCACCAGTATTTCTGCTACGTGGCAGCGCGTTCGTCTTTTGTTTTGTCGAACACTGTCGTGTTTAATGTCTTTGTTCACAGAAGTTCTTTGGTGTCGTTTTATTGCTTTTTCTTATTCTATGTTACTTGACTCGCGGTCACTTCATGTGTCCCCCTAACTGATTCATTAAACGATTTATTATTTCGTCTTCCGTGCTAAACATACAAATTCGATATAATTTTTATAAGATGGCCCTTCGTGTGCCCCGTAACTGATTTATTAGTTCAGAGATGTTGCATTTTTTCAACAAAATACTCGTGGTAGACATCATGGACAAAGATAATAAGAAATCGTGGACATAGCACTCCCATGTATGGGTGTTTGACCTCGATGAGTTCAAACAGTCGAGTACGAATGCAGCGAACTGTAACAAAATGGCGACCTGTTTTCATTCGTATGTAAACATACCTATTTCGCGCTCGTAACAACGGAATTTCTTAATCAACCTCCGATTTCAGACTTTATCTGAGTAAAATAATTTATTTGTGTTAACTAGTACAGTGATATTTTATAGATGACTTTATTCATTTTGTTTCTTTTCAACAAAATACTCGTGCTAGACATCTAGTATGGGAGAAAAATATAAATTTAATATAAAATGCGATTATCTAACGTGAAGATTTACGGCTGGATGTCCTTCCTGTCACCAATATAAACGATTTGAGAGCTAATCAAGATCATAAATGATTATAGGTAAGTACGTTAGAAAATTTTGTTGATTAAACTAAGCACTTCATTACACTCAATAGAGTTTTTTTATCCCTACTAGGAGAGTAGCGTTAGTAGTTAGCATGGTTGCTCTTACATTGCCCTTCAGTAAAGGATACTCAATCATGCACCATAACAAGTGTCGTTACCCATCACACACACCCTAGGCTTAGCAGTAGAAAGCTGTCGCAAGGAGAAACATTCCACACTTGTGTGTAGCCTTGATAGCAAGAGGCCCCGTACAGGGAGGTAATTCCACACGCGCCCTGGCAAGTCAGAGGCCCCGCATGGGGGAGCCTGCGCGCTAGCTCAGAGTCTGCGGTGGTCCAGATTCCCCGTGGTCCAGAATCCCCTTTGGTATTCTACTAGCGTCGAACCACGTTCCATCTCCCGTGTAGTAACCACATTTAAGTGCCATGATGTCACCACGTTCCAACTCCCGCGTAGTCGAACTGATAGCAGGTTTATATGAAAAATTAGCACTCAGTCAGGGTTTCAACGTGTCACTTATGAACTTTAAAAACACGAGAAAGTTCAACTGACAAGATTAACTTGTGAGTGTCCTATGCTTGTAAATCGTAAAACTGGCACTGTGTTATACTAGGTGCATTTCCTCTAATGTTTAATCACTGGTAGAAAATTGTTATTGCTCATTAGATTGGGTTCACTGTTGATGTTGCAGCGCAGTTATAAAAAGATGGCGACTACTATGTGTGAGTCTGTGATATCCTTAGTGGAAAACGGTGTAAGATGCAATGAAAAATGTGGCAAATGGAGAAGAGTAGTAAAAATGGGATTCTGTGTCGAAAGTGTGACGAATGGTACCATTTTCGTTGTGCATATATTGTAAATAGGACTGATATCGAAGAAAGTGTGTGGCTATGTCCCGAGTGTAAACAAACTGATAGTGAGGCAGAACAACAAGAAAGAGAGACTTACGAAACTATACTTAAGATTTTAGGCGTGCTACAAGAAGACTTTTGTGCTCTGAAATATGAACATGAAAGCTTAAAATACGCAGCAAAGAAACTGAAAGATAAAGAAGAAATTGGAGAAGAAAGATCGCCGTGGACGGAAGTGACGCGTAGCCATTTTAGGCCTAATGTTAAACATATGGGAGAAACTACGCACCACTTAAAACCGGGAAGGAACTCTTTGCAGTGCCAGAATAGATTTCAGTCATTGCAACAGGTCCCAGAAGAAGACACATCAAGTTTTCCGAATAATCTTAAATCCAGCGGAGGTAACTCACAGAAGAAGAAAACCAACGGAAAATCAAGATCGCGAAAATTTCATCTCTACGCAGACTGTTGCATCAGGCTTTGCTGTCAATACTGTCAGCCATTTGCTGGCAGTGCCACATGCTGGACAAAAAAACAGTGGAAGCGTGTAATGGGCGCTATGTTTTGGTAAAGTGATGTTAGCTGTATAAAGAAATGTTTTTTAACATTAAATTCAGTGCAAACCAATTGTAAGACTTCCTTAAATGTGTTCCTGCGTGTAATGGTATTACACAACATTTAGTGGCGACCGTGACAGGACATTTACGACTTGAAGAAGGAAGAATCATCGTACCCACGAGGAACGTGGAGCGCGGAAGCCTCCATAAATTACTGAAGCATAGGAGAGCGACAAGGACTTCGTTTACGAAAATTGCTAAACAGATTAGTGATTTGACTGAAGAGGAAAATGTTAATATTACGGAACTTCAATCATTATCCACCTTGTTAGAAAGTAAGATAGCGATTTTGAACGAACTAGATTCGAAAGTGCTCGATTTGTTATTAGACGATGACGAGGTTGATATTGACAAGGAAATGGAAGGGGCTGATGAGTATCAGAAAAAGTATCTGGGCCTTAAATTGCGTATTTCGGGAACACAGGTTCAACAAACTGAATATGAAGCAGGTAGTGTTGCTAGTAGGTCTAGCAACCAACAAACCAAGAAATTCAAGTTGCCGAAGTTAGAATTCCTCACTTTTGGAGGGGATTTAAAGAAGTGGTTACCATTCTGGAGTCAGTTCTCAAAAATAGATGAAGATCCTGAAATAGCTGTGGAGGAAAAATTTAATATTTAATACAGGCAACAGTAAAAGGATCACGTGCTAGGCAGGTGGTTGAGAGCTTCCCCCCAGCACGAATAAATTACAGCAAAGCAATTGAAAGCCTAAAATCTCATTTTGGCCAAGAAGATCTTCTTGTGGATGTTTATGTACGTGAACTGTTGAGGTTAGTTTTACACAAGGCCTCGCAATCCAAATCCAGAATTTCATTGTCTCAACTTTATGATCAGTTGGAAACACAGTTGAGGTCACTAGAATCGCTTGGTGTCACAGCGGACAAGTGTGCCTCTATGTTATTTCCCCTTGTTGAATCGTGCCTCCCCGAAGACTTATTAAGAATTTGGCACCGCAGTATTCCATTCACCTCCGCTACAAATGCGAAAGACCGTCTGGAGGGGTTAATGAAATTCCTGAAGTCGGAGGTGGAGGGTGAACAGAGAATAAGCCTTGCTACATCTGGGTTTGACTTAAAGTGTGAAGGGGCAAAAGAAAAACTGAAGCACAAGGGGAAGGATTCAGACTACAACATTCCTACAGCTATGGGGTTATTAACATCAAATCAACGTAAGGATGACAAATGTGTGTTTTGTGAGGGTCATCATACCAGTGCAGATTGCTTTTCCGCTAGAAAAATGTCAATGGAAAGTAAACAGAAACTGTTAAGGGAAAAGGGATGTTGTTATATGTGTCTGAAGTCAGGGCATATGGTAAAGAATTGCAAGGCTAAAAACATAAAATGTATAATTTGTGGTGGGAAGCATGTTGTTTTAATGTGCAGACAGTTGTTAGAAAAACATGTCCCCAGAGCAGTTAGCAACAGTGAAGAAAATGCAACTCAGGAAATCACATTGGCAAATGTTTCCGCTTCGCCCAAGGTGTTGTTACAAACTCTTCGTGTAAATGTAAGATCTGATAAAAAGACTGAATGTGTTCGTGCTTTAATGGATACAGGCCCCCAGAAGTCATACATTTTGCGAAAGATGGCTTTAAAGATGGGTTACACTTCATTACGAAAGGAGATCATCTCACATTCTCTTTTTGGTGGTGTAACAACGCAACGGAATGTGCATGAAGTTTACAGGGTGCGTGTAGGGGACCTGAACGTTGAATTTCGGTGTAATTTTGAGGCTTTAGACCAAGAAGTGATCTGTGGAGACATTTCACATGTTACGGAAGGGGAATGGATGAACGACCTAAAGAAATTGAAGATAGATATCACCGATAATGAGGAAAGTTTGGGGCCTATAGAAATACTTATTGGGGCGGACGTGGCTGGCAAACTTTTAACAGGAAGAAGAGAAGTGCTGTCGTGTGGTTTAGTTGCAGTAGAGACATTGTTAGGCTGGACTTTGATGGGAAAGATTCCTAATACCAAGAGAAGTGTAGAAAATGAAGGCTTGCTTGTAACTTCCATGTTTATTAAAGAGGCAAGTATTACTGATTTGTGGAGGTTGGATGTAATAGGCATTTCGGACCCTGTCGAGAAAGTTACGAAGAAGGAACGAGAAATTGCAGTGGAAGATCATTTCCTCCAAAGTGTTCATCGCACAGAAGAAGGTCGATACCAAGTTCGGTTACCTTGGACTGAGGGACATCCCGCCTTGCCATCAAACCTGAATCTTTCTGAAAGAAGACTGGGTTCGATGAGGAAGAAATTATCTGAAGACCTTTTTCGAGATTACAATAAAGTGTTCGAAGATTGGTTGGCTGAGGGAATTATAGAAGAAGTGCCTGAATCTGAACGTGTTCATTGTTATCACTACTTACCGCATAGACCAGTTGTAAAGGAAAATAGTGCAACTACCAGAATCAGACCTGTTTTTGATGCTTCAGCAAAACTAGGCAGTTCTCCATCTTTAAATCAATGTCTTGAAACTGGTCCGAATCTGATTGAACTCATCCCAAATGTTCTGTTAAGATTTAGAGAAAAGAAGATAGGAGTGGTTGCTGATATTAAACGTGCATTTTACAGATTGGTATCCACCCTGATGATAGGAACTTTCTATGTTTTTTATGGTGGAACTGTTATGAAAAACTGGAGGTTAGGGTAATCCGGCACGCAAGAGTGGTTTTTGGTGTAAAGTGTATCCTTTCCTCTTAGGATCTGTAATCGAACACTACTTATTGAGAGAAGAGGATTCAAATCATCCTCTTAAAGGAAAGTTACTGCACAGTTTTTATGTTGATAATGTTGTTTCTAGTGTGGACACTGAAGCTGAGCTCAATGCATTTATGTCAGAATCGGTCAAAGTCATGGCAAAAGCCAAATTCGAGCTTAGGGGTTGGGAATGGACAAGTGACAAGTGTCAGAGTGCTCATGATAACTCTTATTCTGCAGTACTGGGTTTGTTGTGGAATCGAGAAAGTGATGAACTCAAAGTTAACATGAGTTGGATTAGAGATTTTCTTTTTGACACCATTACCAAGAGATCAATCCAGTCGATCTCTCACAAAGTGTTTGACCCTATAGGTTTTAGTTGCCCTGTTATGTTGTGTCCTAAATTGCTCCTGCAGAAAATGTGGAAGATGGAATTTAATTGGAATACAGAAGTTGACGATGCTATCAAGAAAGAATTTCTGTCATGGTATGAAGAACTCCCTCAATTAGAAGAAATTGGCATACCCCGATGGGTACAGAAACCTGTGAATATAGAGGAATGCACTTTACACACCTTCTGTGATGCCAGTCAAAAGGCATATGCTGCAGTAGTTTTCCACAGGGTAGAGACAAGCGACAACGTTCAGCTTCATCTGTTGGCGGCCAAGACACGAGTCTCTCCTATAAAGAAGATTTCTATGCCTCGTTTGGAGCTTATGGCTGCAACTATAGGAGCAAGGCTTGCGAAGTCTGTTCTGGGCGGATTGGGATGGAAAAATGTGAAGACTTTGTTTTGGAGTGATTCTACTACAGTAATTGCATGGATTACCAGGGGAGACAAATGGACAGTCTTTGTCAGAAATCGAGTTGATGAAATAAGGAAAATCACTTGCTCTGAATCTTGGAAGTATGTCCCAGGGGAACTTAACCCTGCAGATTTACCTTCCAGGGGCTGCAAAGCTAAACAATTAGTTGCTTCTAGATGGTGGGAGGGACCTGCATGGTTGAAGGAATCACCAGGAAAGTGGTTTGCTTGCAATGATGATCCCAAAGAAGATGAGATCAACATGGAAAAGGTTAGATCCCCACCTGTTGTGAATGTTAACTGTTTGGTTTCAGAGGACCAAAAGGACTGGTATTTCAAATACTTCTCTAATTTTACAAGAATTGTCCGCATGTTGGGGTGGTTGCTAAGGTTTATACGCAATAGCCGCTTACCTACAGATCTGCGTCAGAGAAGTGAATTAACTGTGGAAGAGTATGCCACTGCAGAAAGAAGAGTTGTTCGGTTTATTCAAGAGGACTCCTTTTCTGGGTTAAGGGACGACAGACTGCGAACGCTCATAGTTTTTCAAGACCACGGAGGAATAATTAGGCTGAAAATTAAGATCACCTACCGAGATGGCCATGAAGACTTTCGTCAGCCTGCAGTACTTCCATCACAACACGAGGTAGTGAAGAGGTTAATCATGACGGAACACAAGATACAAGGACATGTAGGATTGCAAATGCTGCTAAATAACCTCAGGGAACGCTATTGGATTTTAAACGGTCAGAAAGCTATCAGGTCGGTTTTGTCCAAGTGCGTCATATGCAAGAGACACAGTGAAAGACATCTTGAAGTTATTTCACCTCCACTTCCATCCAGTCGAGTACGGAATGCTGCCGTGTTCGAGATTGTTGGACTGGATTTAACCGGGCCCTTATATCTACAAGGTGGGATTAAAATGTGGGTGTGACTCTTTACTTGCGCAGTGTTTAGAGCTGTCCATCTGGAATTGGTATCATCAGTCTCGACAGAAGCATTCTTGTAAGCAGCAGGTTTGTATTTGTTGGTATTGTTGAGTAGCCTTCTGCTACTCAAGGTGGGAGTATGTTGCATCAGGCTTTGCTGTCAATACTGTCAGCCATATGCTGGCAGTGCCACATGCTGGACAAAAAAAAACCAGTGGAAGCGTGTAATGGGCACTATGTTTTGGTAAAGTGATGTGAGCTGTATAAAGAAATGTTTTTTAACATTAAATTCAGTGGAAACCAATTGTACGAATTCCTTAAATGTGTTCCTGCATGTAATGGTATTACACAACACAGACAGTCAAGGGCGGGGTACGGCAGAAAGCATCAAGGATAACTGCAGAATCCATAAACTGAGGTTTTAGGACTAATAAAACCAGGTGCCAAAACAGAAAACGTCCTTTCAAGTTGTGATCCAGTGTTAGAAAAGGACAATTATGTGGTGATTATGAGTGATACAAATTACATTGCTGAAAATGAAGGTGAGGAATTAATTACGGTACGACCCTCAGAGGTAAGATTTCAAAACTATCTGGCTCAAAAGTAATTGTAGTTTATGTTCCACTCAGGTATGACCTTTTAGAGGACTCGTGTGTGAACAAAGCTGTACATGATGTAAACATAAAAATCAAGAGATTATGTAAATTTTTTACAAATGTCTATGTAGTAGATTCTTTAGGCCTTGGCAGGCAAATGGAAAAGCAACTCTCTGTAGACAAATTGTTACAATTATCAACAGAGATTTGCAATCTAACCAGCACTTAAGAAAACCTATACCACTAAACTGGCACGTACAGGGAAACCTCCCAGAAAACCCAGATCCTTAAATCAAGATCTGTGTACAAGGATCTGGGTTCCAGGGAAGCTCTCAACTCATGAGTCAAATGTAACACTTGGAAATAGTACGAATATTAATGCCCGACAACATCTTTCAGTGAACCAACCTACACCAGAAGTTAAGGTTTCAAGAGAACATTATGTAAATTCAGACTTTACTGTTTTTCATATCAATCTTCAATCTATTAGAAATAAGCTAGGTGAACTTGAAATATTCTTGAATTCATCTCCAGTTGATATTTTATGTATTAATGAACATTTGCTTGTAAAGGATGAGGTTGCTTTTTATATCCCAGCAGGATATGAGATAGGTACATATTTTTGTAGAAGTAGGATTTCAAATGGGCGAGTTGCAATATATGGGAGAATATACTTCAATATGAAATACACTGTTCAATCACTATTGATCTGCATTTCGGGCAGTCACCCAGGTGGCAGATTCCCTATCTGTTGTTTTTCTAGCCTTTTCTTAAATGACCGCAAACAAATTGGAAAATTATTGGTAAGTTACTCCAATCCCTAACTCCGTTTCCTATAAACGAATATTTGCCCCAATTTGTCCTCTTGAATTCCAACTTTATCTTTCATATTGTGATCTTTCCTACTTTTAAAGACACCACTCAAACGTAATCGTCTACTAATGTCCTCCCACGCCATCTCTCCACTGACAGCTCGGAACATACCACTTAGTCGAGCAGCTCGTCTCCTTACTCCCAAGTCTTTCCAGCCCAAACTTTGCAACATTTTTGTAACGCTACTCTTTTGACGGAAATCACCCAGAACAAATCGAGCTGCTTTTCTTTGGATGTTTTCCAGTTCTTAAACCAAGTAATCCTGGTGAGGGTCCCATACAATGGAACCATACTCTAGTTGGGGTCTTACCAGAGACTTATATGCCCTCTCCTTTACATCCATACTACAACCCCTAAATACCCTCATAACAATGTGCAGAGATCTGTACCCTTTATTAACAATCATATTTATGTCATTACTCCAATGAAGGTATTTTCTTATATTAACACCTAGGTACTTACAATGATCCCCAAAAGGAACTTTCACCACATCAACGCAGTAATTAAAACTAAGAGGACTTTTCCTATTTGTGAAACTCACAACCTGACTTTTAATCCCGTTTATCTTCATACCATTGCCCACCGTCCATCTCACAACACTATCGAGGTCACCCTGCAGACGCTCACAATCTTGTAACTTATGTATTACTCTGTATGGGCCGATGACCTTCGATGTTAGGCCCCTTAAAACAACAAGCATCATCATTACTCTGAACAGAATAACTGTACCTGCAAACAGCCTTATCTCTGATTCCACTTCTTTACACATATCATTGATATATATATAAGAAAATATAAAGGTCCAATAATACTGCGTTGAGGAATTCCCCTCCTAATTATTACAGGGTCAGATAAGGCTTCGCCTACTCTAATTCTCTGAGTTCTATTTTCTAGAAGGATAGCCACCCATTCAGTTACTCTTTTTTCTAGTCCAATAGCTCGCATTTTTGCCAGTAGTCTTCCATGATCTACTCTATCAAATGCCTTAGATAGGTCAATCGCAATACAGTCCATTTGACTTCCTGAATCCGGGATATTTGCTATATCTTGCTGAAATCCTACAAGCTGAGCTTCAGTGGAATAACCTTTCCTAAAACCGAACTGCCTTCTGTCAATTAATTTCGCAAACATGTCTAATATGATCAGAAAGAATGCTTTCCCAAAGCGTACATGCAATGCATGTCAAACTGGCTGGCCTGAAATTTTCAGCTTTATGTCTATCACCCTTTCCTTTATACAAAGGGCTACTATAGCAACTCTACATTCATTTGATATAGCTCCCTCAACCAAGCAATAATCATTCAAGATCTTCGTCATCATCACCTGAGTCTGCATCGTGGAGCTCAGTGGACTTATTTTCTGAAGCATCTGGTGTACAGGGTATACGTTCTTTATAAAGTAAATCCCAAGCGGCTAAGTGAATACCAGGAGCAAAACAAACTTAGTGCTCTGCATTGACACGTGTCATGCTCAAAGTCGGAAAAACTTGAATCAGGATTAGCCCTTGAAGAAAGAGGACATTGCCCGGATATGACGAATGACTAGAACATCAAGGATGTAACAAAACAGTTCACAAAGTAGTTCTTATTTTCAAATTTCAAAATTGTGGCGTTGGCGTTCGATGATGAATTAAAGCTTACATTTTCAAGTCCGAGCAGTGCCCTGATAAAAAACCGGATTGTTTTTTAATTGAGAGAGTAAATGGTAAAAAAATGACGAAGAGGAAGAACAAAATATGCAAGTCGAGCCTGCAAATACAAGAAGTGATTTGACGCCCAAGGAAAAGCAACAGCTGGAGATAGAAAAGAGCATGAAAATGATGTCTCCTGAAGCATTAAACGAAAATGATTTTCCCAAAATAGTTAAGAGGGAAATGAGCTTATATGAATCTTCAAATTCTATAACCTAGAGCGGGCTTATAAGTATTTACTAAAGATTCCTCCAACTTCCATCGAACCTGAAAGCGCTTTCTAAGCAGCTGCATATATGTGCAGCAAATTGAGAAGTAGGCTTGGTGATGAGGCACTGGACGCGTTGTTATTTCTCAGATCATATTTTCGCATTTCAAATCAGTATGTTCCTATTAGAGTAATTTTCTTTATATTTAAGTGAAATGTGACTGATTAATAGCATTTTCAATACTATTTGCTAAGAAACTTACTACCTACTTACCATGCTGTTACACGGAAGTCGTCTATTTAGTCAAAGTTAAGAGAGAATTTTAATAA